>NC_073692.1:189114558-189414558 GCF_029784155.1 Uranotaenia lowii | reverse complement strand
CGCTGGGCGGGACATGTTGCGAGAATGCCGGACGACTGTCCTGCAAAACAGGTGTTCGCTACGAATCCGGTAGGAACAAGACGAGCGGGGGCGCAACGAGCGAGGTGGTTAGACCAAGTGGAGCGTGATCTGGCGAACGTGGGGTGCCCGAGAAATTGGAGAACGGTTGCTATGAACCGAGTGAATTTTAGGAATTATGTTCGTCAAGTTATGTCGTGAGACGGAATACTATGTAAATAAAAAATAAATATAGTTCTCAACTAAAAAATAATAAAAATACTAAACCACACAAACATACACCCTCCCCCCCGCGCTCATACACATCGTTAAAGTTTTTGATTGGTATCAAATTTGTGATCTACCTTGTGCATAGGCATCCACAGAGTTTTGTTTCCAAATTGCCCAGATTTTTTATCCTCAACCCCTGCCATCCCTGATTCAATACGCGCCGTAGAGCCAAACACACCTGAAAACAGCCGAAGACCGAAAACACACCAATACTAAAAGACTTTTAGACTGGAAAAAAAATCAAAATAGACTAAGCTTTTTTTTTGTTTCGATTATAGGATAGAAGCACTAGTTATTGAACAGATACCATATATTGAACACTAGTAAAACATAAACCGATTAAAACAATTATATAGAGTTGAAAAATTAAACAAAAATCGTTTTGCCACTGTTGTAGCATTTTCTAGCTCTGTTCAATTTTTTTTGAAGAATTTCGGACTCTAAGAGCCACAATCTGCGAAACTTAAATATTTGTTCAAATTTAGACATGACTAGTTGACCCGGTAAACTTCGTTTTACTCGTTATTTAATAAATCGTTGGAAAATGTTTGCAATTCTTTAAATTCTTCGTGCTCGTGAATTAGTTTTCAAGAAAATCGTCTTCAAGTTGTTCGAGTTTTGTCCCGTTTCTAGTAGCCCCCCTTACATAAAAAGTAATAATCTCGAAACTATTATACAAACCATCACTGACCCGAAAAACTCTCGGATACAATTTCACTTCATTTCGACCGTCCGTTTATATGTGATGGTGTTACAAAGAAAATGCCTCCATTTTTATATATAAGATGTAAAGAAGATAATATCATGTCTGTTTTCCAATAAGTCTTCTCCAATGATTTCTGGAAGAGTGGCAGCCTTTATTATCTATATTTTCTTAAAATTCAAGATTTTGAAGTGTTCAATCATTGGATCACCGAAAACGCCAATGTTTCAATTATTGAACGTTCAATCTTGCAGTACTCGTTTTGTAAAGAAATACATGTACTAGTTATTGAACAAACATCGGTTGGTGCTTGGAAATATAAACAAACTGTTTCTCGGTTGCTCAACCAAAATTGCCCCTGCAAAGCATACTATCAAGCGAAATACCCCAAAATATAGGGTAACGGACTTATTTTGGACCAGGGGACCTATTTTGGACCACCTTGTCTAGCTCTATTATAAAGCAACTAATAATGAAAAAAATTAGTGCATTACATTAAGTGCTCGGGATTCAACAATAGGGTGAATGTACCCAATCTTGGCCCCTAAGGCATGGTTGACTAGATTTCCCATGATTGCAGTCTACCTGTAATGTGTACCTTCAAAAGTCCTTCGACAAATATGATTGCTTACTAGCCTGAAATGCAGTAAAAATATGTCCTTGCTTGAAAATGGTTGATAATTTAAGATAAACCTGATCAAACTTTTGATCGAAATGCTCCTTATTATAGCCCCCGCGCCGAATTTTGGCCCTTTATGAGTTCCTTAAATTGGCCGTCTCTAGGAAAAACTTGCCTCACTAATACAACAACAGCCCCCACGAATTCATTGAAAATATCCCGGAAGGAAGCACATCAATGTTCTGTATTGTTTTCAAAAAGTCGGAAGTACGAAATGTCAATCAATTTTTATAATTGATATTTGCATGTAAAATTATAATCTTACACACAAAACTTTCGACGCCGGAAATTAGCAAAATTTTGCTCAAATTTGACCAGCTAGAAACTTAGCAATCAATTTAGCAAATTTTTTTTACTTAACTTTCAGCAAAATTACAAAAAGTGCCCTGACTAAATGTTTACTAATTTTATAGTAAAAATAAACATTGTTTGCTAAAAGGTTTAGCAAAAAAAATCTTTTAAAATTACTGAAATTTAAGTAAAATTCATATTTCGAAGTATGTATGCGTAGACGTTCTAAACAAAGGAAAAAATATGGAAAAAGAGAAATTAGTTTATTTTCAAGAAATACAACATACATTTAATAATTAACACTGGTACAAAATACTATTAGGTTCTTAACACCGTTGGCTTTTCAATCCACGATGTTTTTCCGTTTTCTCTTCATGACCGTGAAGTTCCTCGCCTGTTCATCTGTGTTTCAATCCATAAATCGAGGTACCTCCTTGATCATCAACATGTGCCAACACTATCGCCACCACCATGCACAAATGGAAACGTATCAAAAACATTGGGAGTCCCTGGAAAAGTTGGAAATAGTTAGTTCATGCATTCATGAATTAAGACGAATAAGAGGGATACGACGGAGGAGGGTACACCTACCCTATTAAGATTTTTTTAAATTAGTCTGGTTTAGTGTTTGTTATGGAACAAGATTATCATTCAATTGTTTTAATTTTAATATGGGAATCAAGAGCTTGACTTGATGAAATTATAATGAATCAGTTGATTTCTTTGAACTCCGCTACTGAACAGATGTGGATTTCGAAAACATCTAACGATTGCTCTAAACAGTATTTATGACTTGAGCCAAAAATTCAAATCTTCTGCACCGAAAATAGAGGCAACTTGAATTAAAATTTACTCGCCTTCATAAATTAATTCATATTAGGTAAATATGTTTACCAAAACCAAAAATATGATTATTCGGCTACCGGATTTTTGGAATTTGTAGTGACAGTGAATTTCGTGTCTTGAACCTACTATTGCATCAAGAAGTTGCTCCTACAGTGATTCTCTGTGATAAAGTGTCCTGAAAACTTAATTTCATTTGCAAACTATTATAATTCAGGCATAATAGAATTATTTTCATTTGATTTTTCAACTGGATAAAATTTTGCTTCATAAGGTGCAGTTTGAAATTTCTCTAACATATACCATCATTCCAAATAAATTATTTTGAAAATTTCCATACTGAACTAAAAAACTAATACATCTTAAATTCTGTTTTGTTCTATATAATAAAGTTAGTAAAGCATGATTTCATTCTTCATAAAGAGTTCCGGAATGTCGAAAAAGATTTTTTAATCAGATATTCTGGATTGCCTCAGTTAACAGATCCAAATACGAATTGCAATTACACCACAAACTTTAAACAATATTTAAAAAAGTAGATGGAATAAACTACAAAAAATATTATACTTTAAATTTTTTTTACCAATGCATACCATAACTTGATTTCCAGTTGTTCGACTGTGTCCTAGAATTTATGTTTCCCCCAGCCTCTCAGATCGAAATAAGCTGACTTCTTGTAAATTATTCCAAAGTACCTTGTTTTCGTCGTTCACTTTAGGCATCATGAACGTTCTTCCGGAGCGTCGACTAAAAGAAACAAACTGGTCATTCACAACATCCACTGCAACAACTGTTGTGAGAGTCTTCGTAATTTTTTTTCCAAAATGGTTCAGCCGTGTGTTTACGAAAGGTTAGGGAATGTGGATAATGCAACGGTATGTACTTACATGCATACAATCTCCGGCGGCTGGAAGATACCAGCTTCCGGCGGTGTCAAAAACTCATCGCCTAACTGGGTCGGATCTTCGAATCAGCACAAAAAACCTGCAAAATTAAAAATTATCTTTCAAATTCGTTTTCGTAAAATTCGTAAACAAAAATCAATCGATGAATATTCCGGTTCGAATCCTCCTAGTCGAGACAACCGGAGGGTCGCAGTTGTTTGCCAAAAAAACACTTACAATTTCTTCGGCTCCGGAGGATTTAAATCCCCAATTTTTCAACGTGTCCGGGCAAGTGTGTCTTCCAGCAGGCTGTGATGAATCTTCCCGGAAACGGCTAACCAAACACCCTAACGGCAAACTTGTTGTTCCGACAGAGCTTTTTTCTGCAAAACGAAATCGAAAAGCTACATTTTCGTTCCAAAATTGCGACCGACGAAAACAAATCAAAATGTCTGCCAAAACAAATCGTTGACCGCGGTTCGAGTCCAGAGTAAAAGTTCGAGTCCCAACTACTGTAAATGCTAAAGTTAGTAGCAAATGGGTGTTTTTTACTCAAATCCAGTTAAAGTCATGACAATTTGAGAAAGTGCTAACTGAAGAGCAAAAATTTTTTTTTGCTAACTGAAAGTAAGGGTGTATTTTTGCTAAGTTGGGCCTCGAAAGTTTTGTGTGTACGTCAAAAAGCATTACTAGTTTATTTCAGTTTTTGTGTATTCATAATTTCTATTATAAGTTCCAAACTATGGCATAAACATAACATAAATATGTTCATTAATCAAGCAAATAAATCGTTTGCTAAATCTGTAACATGCAATCATGATAGATATGATTCCAGTGAAGTTAACAGGGTAACATAAGATATTAAATGTTCATATTTTTTTATTCCGCTCCCATAAAAGGAGGACCGACATTTTAAAAACTATTATGATCGAGGCAAGAAGCAAGCTAAAGCTAAAACTTAAGTCAGCGAAAGATTTTTTTAATCATACATATTCAAAATGTCGCCCTTAGGAATTTTTCTAGCAATCGTTTGCGTACACCGGGAAAGCAAAACAAGACAAACTTTCGCTCACTCCAGCCAGTCTGATAGAAATAGATTGCATCTCACTCATTCGTTTGGAAACTATAGGCAATGGAAGCGAACAGCAAATTCAAAAGCTGGCTGAAATTCGTGCTGCATCCCACTCGCACTCATGCAAAATCATCACCCAAACTCGGCAGCGCTTCTTTCGCATATTCCTTTCCAACAGAGACCAAACGTCATCACCTCCTGCTGATGCACAGTGATCTATAATTAAAAACAAACTTGGTCAAAATATTATTTTTGATTTCACATGAAACTGCAAACAATAAAAATTCAAGTTCGTTACAACATAGTATTCCAACATTGCAGTGCAATAATTTTTTTTAAATAAACATAATATTTAGAGTGTCATAATTAGAGCTTTATAACAATTTCTTTCAAAGCGACACATATGCAGCAAATCAAATTAAATCAAAATACGTTAAACCTCATTTCCAAATGTGGAATTTTTTGGGTATGGATATAGTAGAGCTTTAACATTGAGATCCAAGATATCAATTCGGATTCGGATCCGGTAAATTAATTTATTGAGAGGTAAATTTTATTGAGAAGAAAAGTTCTCGAAATTTACCATAAAAGAGCAGCTCAAATTGTAGCACTATAATTCCAACTAAGATGCCAAATAAGCTTGAGTTGACTTGAGAGATAAATGAATTAATTTTAGTCCAAAATACATTCATGATATTTTAAATTTATTTCAATCATTCATTTTACTTTTGACCGGCTTTTCAATTTCCAGACCACTGTGTACCGTCGGCCAACGAGCGGCCGCCGGCTGCCGGCTGCCGACTGCCTGCTGATGTCGTTTTCACACATACATACATACTTCTATTTGTGGAATTGCATGCCAAGATTAGGCAAAAAAATGCTTATATTTTCTTAAATTCTAGATAAAAATGTACGTAGTTTGGAGTAAATAATAATTTTATATTTTTTGCCATGTTTCGCTGTAACCAACGATGATTTTTAGTGATTTTTCCGTGAAGAGGTGTGTTTTTAAAATCAATCCGAAGTTGGCAGATGCACTAGCAAGGTAGGTTCATTTAAGATTTTTTCCGAAGATCATAATTTTATTTGCAGTTTGTCATGTGAAAAAAATTTATTTCGTAGTCATTTGAATTCAATTGTGAACAAATGCTGTGCAGAATGTTGCAATATGCGATTTTCTGTTATGTTTGATTTTTTTTTCATTTTTTGGCGTATGTTTGACATCAAAAACACCAAAATGCATTTTGGCAGGCCAAGATAAGGAGCATGCCAAATTTAGGCTCACTCCTACTTGCTAAAAATTTTCATGATTATTTGTTTTATAAGAGAGCTAGACAAGGTGGTCCAAAATTGGTCCTGTGGTCCAAAATAAGTCCGTTACCCTATACAATGATTTCCAATGTTTACGTGTTCAATAATTGAAACACCGATTGTTCAATATTTGAATCATCGTGTTCAATTATTGACACAAAAACAATTGTTAATCAAATGGCTTAAACGATAGTTTTAAAACATATTTCCGCTAAATAATTATATCGACTCGAAGCTGGGGAGCAAACTTAAGCTACACTATCCAAATTTCATCCATAAAACCTTTCGTTATTTTTTGTGGGCCACAAATTTTGTGAATTCCAAAGATGGTGTTCAATATATAGTGTTCTTATCCTAGTCGTTTTACCATCTTCATGGCATTCGCGACTTAAAAAAAAAAATTGGAAAAAAATATTCCTCTAAGTTCAGAATTTGAAAAGCTACAATTTGGATTGAACGACTAGTTATCAATATATAAGCAATAAAAATCGTGATGTTATAACGCGCCACTTTTTCCACTTTTCTGATTTTAATTTAAACCCGTACTTTTTTGCTCTTCAATTCAATCAAACTTTATGAAAATTTCAGAAAAGTATCACTTCGTTACAACTAACAAATCGCTATTTATGATTTATTGAAATTTAGATTTCAATTTATTTTTGTGCGATTTAGCTTTGTGATGTCACAAAGCGTCATTTTTTGATCATCAAAACACTGGCAAAGCATTTCACACATTATTGAATTGACTAGACCAACACATTAAATCTGTGAAAGTACTGCTACACACTAATGTAACACACCGTTTGAGGAATCGAAATATGAGCGTTTTATTTACACATTATGCCAACAGCGTTTAAAATTAAAAAAAGTGTGAAAATTTCACAATGTTTCAATCCACTCCGAAAGAAATTTTCATTAGATGGGGGAAGGGAAAGGGAAACTTGTTTTTTATAGTTTTATCATTTGAAGATAAAAAATATAAGGCCAAATCTATTCAATCTTCTTGAAAATGGTGGGCATAAGATAACCACATAACTAAATATATGTTTTTCAATATTACAGGGTGGCCACAGAACCGGGAAAACCGGGAAAACCGGGAAAAAACCGGGAATTGAAAATCGAACCGGGAAAACCGGGAAAAAACCGGGAATTCAGATCCAAAACCGGGAAAATTTACCAAAGAAAATCGATATTCGTTTTTTTTTTCTAAGATTGAATACCTGATCAAAATTCAAAATTCAATTTCCAAGTCAGAATTTTACAGTTCAAAATTGTGTAAGAAGAATATCTTAAGTTTGGAAATTTTAAACACTCTCAGATTTCTCTTCAACTACCTCAAAATTTAATTTCTTTTAACTAATTTTACTGGAACCTAGAATTCAAAACTGCCCGAAAATTAGATGAGAAATTCAAAAAACCTCTTAAAATTTGTTCATTAAACATCATTACAATAGTTTAAAAAAAACTCTCAATCATATAAAAGCAAGCAAATTTCGAATGGAAATGGAAAAAAAAATGAGAAAACTATATTTTTCCAGTGATAGTTATTAACTTAAGAGTTAGACACAAAACAATCGATCATCTTTATGCACGACACGGTATTTTTCCGTAGCTTAATAATTAAAGTTAGACATTGCCGAAAATTGGCATAGTTAAAAAAGAAACCATCTCCTATCAACCACACTGATTGGAGAATTAACTTTTCTCGATCACTGGTCATAATTTATTCAGAAAATTTTAAATTACACTTTTTAAAGCCTGACTATGTTAAGATTCCTTTGAAAATTTGCGAAAAAGTCTAATGAACTGATTTCTAACCTGATCCGTGACGAATATTGAAATAAAATTTAGAAAAAAACAGTGTAAATATTTCCTAAATATTCATATTTGTATTTTAAGTGACGCATTTGAGAAAAAAAAAATCCTTGAAATTAATGTAAAAAAAGACCCATGTCATAATAACATAATTATTGCCATAATATTGATTATTTTTAGTTTATTTCTTTTCGAAAGCACAAGTCAACCAAATAAACGTTCTTCGGTTGGCTAGGGGGGTTGACAGCTAATTTGACTAATTCGAGGGCGACATATCCAAATATGCAGTTTGGTGTTTTCTGCTGGCTCTAGTTTTCGAGATTCAGGGATTAACTTTAAACAATTTTTAGCCACATTTCAGAACTTTTATAAGATACTCAAATCTTAGGTTTCGATTCAATGATTAACTTTTACGAAGACCGTGAATAGTTGAAACTTTTGAGCAAACTGCGGCGTCCTTTAAGTTTGTTTTTCACAGTCTGGTGAATTATGAGAATTTAACGATATTTTGGAATAGTTTTTTAATCAGAAGGAATCAAATATTTTTTTAAAGCATAAGTCAAATCAATTTTGAAGTATTCAACTAAGTTTTAAATTGAATTTAAATCTTTGATATCGAAAGCTCATAAATATTCTTCAACGATGTCACAAATAGTTACATTTTTTCTATTGCTTTTTTAACTTGAGGATTTTTAAACTTGATGATTACTAGTTATCAATGGTCAATGATGTATTTTGCTTAGTACTTAGGAATTTTTAAATTTCAAAACCCAATATCACCAGAACTAGATTTAACAGAATCTAATAAATGATACGAATTCATGACGGCACAATAAATTTGTGAAACAAAGCTTTACAGATTTGAAAAGAAGTACGTACATATCATGTTTTTATTGTAAAATGCATTTTATAACTTAGCTCATAGTTTCTGATAATTTTATGTACACTGTCGAGTCTTTTTCAAAACCTTATTTTTCCACTTTTCAACTTGTTTTTTGCATAAATCCTCAAAGTTAGCTTTTGCTTAGCATGTTTTTGAAGAAATTTATAAGATTTTTTTTCCTGATACAGGAGTTAATTCCAAGCAAACATTACAAAATATGATATAACTCTTTTATTAACCGGAACAATCATCTAATTTTACCCCGAGAAACTGATTCAACATAAACATTGAACAAATAACAGTTACTTTTTTCACTGAAATTAAATCCACATTTTTCTGCATAGCAAAGCTACACTGAATGAAAAATGAAAACTTTGAGATTTTCATTTGATGGAAATATTTTTACTGTAGGAAAATATATCTGTTATTTAATAATTTTAATTGTTAAAATAATGTAGGTACGAAATCAGTTTTTTTTAAATTAGAAATATAGTTTGCAATGTTTGACAGTTCTGAATCATGCTAAAAAATTGTTTTTTTTAAGTTCGAAACCAAATATGGAGTCGTGTGCAGCAGAGAATTAAGAAATGTTTTTTTTTAACTTTTTATTTCTACTACCTACCAAAAATTACATTGTTCTTTTTTGATTTTATGAAGAGATTAACCACCGTAATTTTTGTTTGTTACTTTGATTTATCGGCCTAGCGGTGAAAAGTGATGTCCTTTTTAGTAGGGACATCTAAAGATTATGAAATTTTTTTATATAGATGGATAGAAGGTTATAAGAAATGAAAGATGGTGAAAATGAGCGGGTAGAATTTGTTCCTTTTTGAATTTCTTTCAAAATTTGCAATTTTAATATATCAAAATGTTATCTTGAACTCAAAATCCATGAGTCTTGAAGTTCAGATTTTTTAAATAGTGTAGGTAGTTTAATTCGAGTATCTATCAATCAATTTAAACTGCAAAATTTAATTTTACTACGCTTTGAAAATCAAAAATAAATGTTTCATATTTTTATTAATTTACGATACTTTTGATTTTATTCTAATAAGTTTAGATATCATAATTTTCAATTCCTTTTGTAATTTTTTCCGATATTCATTTTGAAAATGAAATTTCTTAGTTTTACACAAATAAAACAATGGGCGAATCTGAATTGAAAAAATGTTTTAAATTTGGTCTATATCTCAAACTTTGAAATGCTGTTGAAAATCCCCAAAACTGTTTAATAGAGACTCTGTAACTTGTTGCCCATATCTTTTTTAAACTTTTGAGGTCAGAATTCAAGATGCAAAAACAATGTTTGGGGAATGGTTTCTAATAAGTTATTCATTGCAACAAGTTGCAAAAAATTTATTTTTTAAACACGAGTCGTAAATTTACCCAACGAGGCTTATCATCCAACTCGGTGGATAATTACGTCGAGTTTTGCAACAAGTGGCGCACACAATTTAATGAAATTTTGAAAAATCCTTTGAAAATCCATTAATTGACCTACAAGAAGTGCATCTTGCAAATAACCACATGTCAATGATTATGCAAAATGACTGAAAATTTGTGATGAAGTAGTGGACTGTAATTTTGCAGACAAAAAACAGTTTGTATTAAAAATTATCGCTTTTCGATAATGTTTTCTGTGTCCAAAAGTTAACTTTTAAGCACTGAATTGTATAAAATACAATTATAATAGCGTTTCAAAAATTGAATTTGATTTTTTTTGCAAATATTGACTTCTTTAATTTATAAAAATCTGTACTGAATTCTAAAGAATATATTTTCAAAACTTAGCTTAAACAGAAGACAAGTTCTTCGGAAAATGATAGGGTCAACTTAAGATATCATGAACAAAGATCATGCTTTTGAAAATTTTACTATATGCCGAGGAAACTGGACAATCAAAGTTTGGAAAACCTTAAATTTTTGTTCGGGAAAACCGGGAAAAAACCGGGAATTTCAAAATGAAAAAATTGTGGCCACCCTGATATTATGAAAACGATAAAAGCGCTAAATAATCTCAATCAAAGCTTTAAACAGTCTAAAAAAACTTACAAAGCTTATATGGCCAAACATGGGCAAAATCTCTTATTATGATAAATACAAAGTTTCTTAAGTTTCGAAAAGAAAAATGACTCATTTTGATTTATATTTTATGTCAACCCAAGCAAGGCCGGGTGAATTCAGCTTGTGGGTACTATTCTTATTGTCTATAGACTAGTTCGCTATTGCACTTACTTGAATTGGTAGCTGATCAAATTTACTTAAAATTTCATCGTTCTGGAATCGGGCTCAAAAACGATCTTGGGATTCAAAACCTGCTTCCACAAGTAAATAGTGATACCACAACATAGAAACAACTTCATCGAGCTCAAAGCATGACTTTTGACAACTTGAAATCCCGTGAAGATCAATTTGTTTGATTGATCTCCGTACATAAAGTTGCTTGTAAGACATGTCTGGTTATTGAGCAATCATTGGTCGTATCATGATACAGCCAGACTTGTTCGACACCCTCGCTCAGCAAAATCAATCTCAAAAATTGTTTTCTCTTCCTCCTAACTCAAACCTATATGTATGTACCTATGCAAAGATTGTTAACCTTTTAGGGCCTAGCAAATTTTTCCGCTGACGCCTCCATTTCAGCTGAAATTCTTCTACAATGTTCAACACCCATGTAGCTCATTTCAGCAAAATTGGTTTTAAATGCGCTTCACAGCCATATCACGAGCTCCACCAGCTACCAACTATTTGAACTTTTTGCTAATGAATATCGCTACCATACTTACGCAATTCAACCTATTAGCGATGAATGAAAATTGAATCGCTTGCGGTTAATGGAAGTCGACAGGGCGGAATCTATCGCTGCTTGACGATTGACGTTCCTTCGAGCGAGCGCCACTGATAAGGAAGGAAACCGCCAAACAAATCAGTCTGCTGGCATGTTCGACATAAACCGGGTAGCGCTTTTCTTTACCATTTCTTTCGCCAAACTACCGTGCGATATGGGAAATGAACAGCCATAGGTACACGAGCTTAATATTGAGAGTCGAGGTTTATTTGTTACTACTGACTTTTGGAAGATACAGAGCCCTGTATTTGTGAAGTTTAAATTCAACTTCCTAGCATTGCTTTGTGATCGATTTCATTTCATTTTTATTTTTAGCACAGTCTAATCAATTTAAAATATACAAGAGCTTGCGATCTAAACTATAGGCTGTCCCGTTGTGTCTAACCACGATTTTGATACAGCCCTACTGATTCCGAATGACGTTTAAACAGCTGATTTCTGCTCGGTGTTGTTGTTTACACTTTAACTTAAAACTCTGTGTATCGTGAGCTCCGGATTTCATATTATTCGTGTAAATGAAAAGCATTTTTCCGGAAAAGTGCCAAAATATCGTGCACAAATGATGTACTTTCCCCAACTTCTCGCTGAGTCAGTTGGCAAAAATGGAAGAAGTGATCATTGGAGCGGTCTAAATTTCATTTCGGAGGAGGTACGGAGAAAAAAGCAGCTTCGTGTAAAAAAAAAAATCAGATGGAAACCGGGTCCGGTGGCCAAAACTTAAGACCGGAAAGTCATGCGTGTGTACGTCAGTAAGAGAATTTCCTCAATTCAGGATGTGGTAAAAAACGTGGGTTCCCTCTCAGCACTGTCCATCGTACCAAGGTAAGATTGGGTCTAAATCTAAAGACATATAATGAGTAGAAGAAGCCGAAGCCGAGTCAAAAAAAGCTGCTTCCATCAAATCAATAGCTCGTAAATGATATGATCAACTGCTGTGTGGAAAATCGATGTGCGTTATCAACGACGATGAAACCTATTTATTGTAAGCTTGTTTACAAAACGCTTCAGAGTGTAGTATTTCATTGTTTGGGATGGCCAAAGTATTAACGAGACAGAGACATAAAATTTTACCGAAAAAAAAATCGATAAAAAGACAATGATTTGACAAACCATACGGAAGTGTGGCATTAGACTGAGTCGATTTGGGGTGATTTTTGAATTCCTCAAACCCTGGGGTCTTAAAAGCTTTGTTTTGGTCCAAAACTCATCCATGATTTTTTGCAGAATTTTTAAGTAACGTTTACATGAGTAAATTTGAACTTTTAGGTTTGTATGGGAAAATTGAATATTTTGTACTGAAAAATCAACATAATTTTTGTTTCTTCTGTGGAACCGAGCCAGCTGACAGTTTTTGTGCCAATTTATAAATTCCTTCAGGGAAATTTTCCGCTGAACAACTTTGTCGAATATCATAACTTCGTATCGTTGTAGACAAAAAAGTTATTCGCTGTTTAACAGGTGTATGTCTTTTTGGATTGATAAACCATGAATTCAATTGACACCACTGCTTGTGCCCCACGAAGTATGGCATGAAAAGTGGTCTTGCATTACTTCGCTAGGCACCCAGCAGTGGTGTCAATTGAATTTCTTGTTTATCAATGCCAAAAGACATACACCTGTTAAATGGCTAATAACTTGTTTGTCTAAAAAGATTCAAAGTTTTGATATTCGACAAAGTTGTTCAGCGGAAAATTTACTGTAAGAAAATTATAAATTGGCACAAAAACCATTAGAGGGCTCGGTTCCACAGAAGATACAAAAATGATGTTGGTTTTTCATTATAAAATATTCAATTTTCCCATACAAACCTAAAAGTTCAAATTTACTCATGTAAACGTTACTTAAAAATTCTGCAAAGAATCATGGATGAGTTTTGGACTAAAACGAAGCTTTTAAGACCCCAGGGTTTGAGAAATTAAAAAATGACCCCAAATCGACTCAGTCTAGTGTGGCATGCTTTCCGAGCCGTTCGTGGCTATTTACTGACACAATGAATATAGCGGTTTATGGCCGAGAGTGCATGAACCTTTAGACTGGCCCAAATTTGTATGAGATGATTTTTACAACATTTTTTTTCAACGCGGCACCCCCTAGATTGGTGAACTTAGGTGATAAAATGACTTTCTGAAAGTTTCAGGTCATTTGGAAGAACCACGAGCTGGCGCAAAGGATTTGAAATTTGTATAGAGATCAGTGCTGCAATTTTCTAAAAGCACAAAATGAGAATGACTTTGAATTTCTATCAGTGTAGAAAGTTCAAGCTGACATGAATCGAGCCGAAACGTCAGCCAATTCAAAAGCTTCTGATCGGCTCAGTCATTCTCATGCTTTCGTCAAGCTTTGTCGATATAGCTGTCAGTCAGTTGAAAGCACATTCGTGAACCAGAACAAACTTGTTTCGCTCGGCTGCTACGATAGCGATTTTCGCTCTTTGTCTCGATCAGTGAATGCAGCTGTAGTATTCAATCAGTGTCAGCAAAAGTTGACATTTGTTTTGCCATTTTTGCAATTGGAATTTGAAATGAAAACACGATTTGTAAACCGCTATGACTAAACGATTTTTCAAATGAGGGACGGCTTCGTAGGTTAGAAATTTCTTACTGAAGTATATTTTACTAAAACTTTCTCAGGGGTATTTTAGCGACAATGACTTTAATGACAAAATACATATATTGTCTATTTTTATGACGAATTATCTGCACATCTGCATTATCTGTTTGTTACTAACCTTCTTTTAGTTTTTCTTAGATCATTCTTGTGATAAATAAAATGACCACCTCATTATTTAATCAATTTTATTGCATTCGGATTATTTTACTAGCAAATTCAGTATTCCATAATATTAACCTGCAATCGTAATTGGTAATGATAAGTTCCAGGATTTAAAAACAAAATGTTGAGAAGTTCAACAAAATTCAATATAAAAAACTGACATCGCATGCAAGTGACCAACTACTCAAATAAAAACGCAATTTTGAAATGTTTTTTCATAATTAATTTCATCGTTGATTGTCGTACACATAGTTTCTTCCGCAAGCCTAGCGAGTCGATTCGCCCAAGCTTTGTCACCATTCGACTAAACTTAATGATATTGAAATAAAGCTTTCATCAATATCAGCATTGTTTGCCTGAAACTGAAAATGAAGATTTGCTAATCTCATGAACCTGCAAAGAGCCTGAATGTATACTAACAATCGATGTCTCCGATTGGTGAATGAGTGTGCAGTGTGCTTTCGGGATTGAGCTTTCTGTTCATTCTCGTATGAATCCAGTTGGAATTGAACTGAACGATACACTGCAATAAATTCAATTGAATATTGAAAGCTGACACTGAAAATTTGCAGCACTGATAGAGATTTTCGGCAAAATGTATGAAAAATCGTCATACTTTCACTCTTTGTGTTCTTAAACATGTTTGCATTACACGCTCATTTTTTATAACCATTTTTGGTTGAAAAATAACCATTTTTCGGGTATTGCTGAAAAACTGTGAATATGATTATTTTTTAAGAAAAGATATGGTTGAAATTTAAACCATATTCGAAGTTTCGGAGCGTTAACCAAAAAATGGTTGAAAATTTAACCTCAACTTGTCGGACCTATTTTGTATTCGAATATTTGAATAGTCGACATTTTGTTTTTTTTTTGTGGTGTTTTCTGAAAGAGTAACATAAATCATGACCAATCACGCGAAGAACAGAGCAGAAAAAGTAGTTCGGAGCCGGAAGAAATTATCCCCCGTCAAGCCACCCAGCTAGCAAATAGAGACTTGGCGAGCCGGTGCCGAGCAGCATTACCCGGATCCGACCCGGTGAATCAACCTATGGAACTGTTCAGGATGGATGAATACCAGCAGACAAGAGCCAACCGAATTATTTATACCGTGTGAATGCACATCAGCGAACACCTGAATCCGAGCAGCATTACCCGCATCCGGAGTTATGTTTTCCCAATGGGCTAGACCAACTTTCAAGGCATCATGAAGCAATCTGCTAGTAAGTCTTTCTATTATATTTTTATTGACCGTAGAACCATTACCATTTGCATCCTTTTTAGCTCCACTGATTTGGCGGATCAGAAACTACGTTCGTTGTATGTTTCCGGAAACTTTAAAATTCAGTTCAGAGAATCATTTTTTGTCCTGTCGATTTTCAATATCATCAAGTAAGTTTAAAAAAAAGTTTTCTTTGTTAAATGTGGTTTAATTGAATACCTTATTCTGCTTTTTAGTGCTCAACATGCACCCAAAGGTTTCCAAACAGTACGGTTGCACATCAAAGAACAATTTTCCCACAATCAATCAATCACGGACATGCATCTGATGGCAGCATCAATTGAACTCGAACACAACCTACCAACAAATTGTACATCACAATATACAAATAAACTATTGAGAATCATTGCGCTTTTATTTAAATATTGCAGAATTTCCATTAAATTCGTTCATCGCAACAAACGGCTTTATCCATTAAGGTTCAATTTCAACCATTTTTCAACATCTCCATAGAAATTTTATTCGGTTGTTAAATAACCATATTCGAACTTCTCCCCAAAAAGTCATTTTATGACTTCTCACGGAGAACTCATAAAATGGCATTTCCCGGGAAAAGGTCAAAAATGGTTATTTTTTAATCTTAAATGGTTTAATAATCTCTAGCGTGTATCCTAGAAAGCTCAGAATTTCAAGAATTGTAGTTCAAACAATGACAAACAAATTTGTAGAAGATTATGACGTGATACGAGTTGACTGTGGTGAGTTATTTGCAATTGAATGTGAAATTTTTTAATATGATTTCTCATATCGTTGAAAAATTTTTAAAGAAAGATCATTTAAACCAAAACTATTTTTTTCTAATCACACAACAATGCAGCAGTTAATTTTGCAAAGATATTTGTTATAAAATAAGCTACAACTTTGCCGAGAACACAAACTTTCTATCTGTTATTCTCATTGAGTGACAATGCGATCAAGTTAGTACTAATAATCTACCGATACACCGTTCACCATATATAGATGAAATGCGAAAAAAAAATCACACATTCAATTGCAAACAACTCATCACAGTCAACTCGTATTGCATAACAATCTTCTACAAACTTGTTTGTCATCGTTTGAACTACAATTCCTGGAATTCTGAGCTTTCTAGCATACTGGAAACATATTTTACAACACAACGAGTGAAGGTAAGTCGATTTTTCATACATTTTTCCGAAAATCTCCATACAAATTTCAAGTCCTTTGCGCCAGCTCGTGCTTTTGCCAAATGACCTGAAACCTCCAGACAGTAATTTTTTCACCTAAAGGCACCAACCTAGGGGGTGCCGCGTAGAATATATATAGATTTTTTATGTTATGGGCCAGTCTAATGAACCATCGACTGCTGCCCATGATCCGCAAACATGATCACAAAGTACCGTAAACTGGGAGAACTTTGATCAACATGAAATTTTTGCAGATAATCATCATTAACTAAGCAAAAAGTTGAAATATCTGGAAAATGTTTACTACGTTTGAAAGCCTATAAATTGAGTTGCAAATAAGCTAAATTCTGTTATTATTAGAAGATTTTTGATTTTACTTAAAGTGTAATTTTAAAATCTTAAAGTATCTGGTTTTCGAAGGCTCACAAACAAACATCTCTCCTGATCAAATCTAAACATTTTGGAGCAAATGAGTTGTTTTATGTGAAAGTTCAACTTTTCATCTTTGTTCGGGTTTAGTTTAAGTGTTATTTTTATGTTCAAAGCTCGGATAGTAAAAATGGCTTAAACCCTAGCAAATGGTTCAATTTGAAGAATAAACGAACATGGAAACAGTGCGAGGACCTAGGGAATTACATGAAGGCAAAATTTCATTTGTTTTTTAGGCCAAAAAGAATTGAGAAATGTTTATAACTTTTACTCCAAGATGTATGCAGCAACATTATACATTGAAATCCATATTTAAAAAAAGCTAAAAAACTCAGTTTAGTCCAATTATAAAATTACTGTTATTAATGTTTATGCCTTCTGTGCTAAATGGCATCATGACAATAATTTTGAAGATGTTGAGGTACGTAAAAACCATAGTGATCCAAGTTACCCCGAAACTCGAAATCTTGTGGTTTTGTACCTAACAAATATTTAATTATATCCACCAATGTTGTTTGAATTAACTGCAATCAATGATCATGATTTATAGTCCTCACCTCAGTAAGTGATTTAAAACTTTTTGTTATTACGAAAAAGAAACCCCTTCCAAAATATTAAAAAATGTGATCAAAGTTCCCCCAGTTTACGGTACTGTCTCGGTCTGATTTTCCATCAGTTCACTAGGGTAAATGATCTTGAGCGGAACCACTTACTTTTCCCGAGATCTAGACAATGATTATATATGAATCTTATCGATATTTTGAAATAACACTTTTTCAAGATCTTTCCATGCCACCTTTGTCATTTTTGCTATAATTTATGAAATGAAATAATGTTATTAGAAGCTTTAAAAACATTCGCATTTCTGCTACGATTTTCATTAATCTAAGCTGACTTTGAACGTCAATTTATGTAACTCTCAACCGTTATAAACTGGTTTTTAATGACTAAAATGGTAGCAAAAACTCGTAAACTCGTAAAAAGCATTATTCGGGTTTTTGTAACAAGTCTTCCATCAAAATATCAATTTATCGCGTGGTTTGTAAAGGTAAAATATGATCTTAAGTGGAACCATCTTTGATCTTGAGCGGAACTACCAGCTTCTAAAATAAACCGCTAGGTGCGCTGCCTTATGCCTTATGTCTCACACGTGATTTTTACCCCTGAATGTATGCATTACCATCTAGATATCAACTTTAGGGACAGAAACGATGTAAAATTTATTTCGATAGAACCAAAAATTACTTTAATTGGTGTCACATCGTACCAAACCAGGCACACAAAATTTCTATCTTTCAGAGGAACGACAGGAAGGAGCTTTCTACATATTTTTTTGTCATAGTTCGAGAATTAATGAAGTCAATAAAGTAAAATCATTATTTCAGAATAAGAATCAATCTTGATTGCCATTACTATTCGAACTTCAAGAAGCAGCTTTCATTTCAAGAGGTTGTTCTTAAGGGATGAATGACTTTTAGAAGTTAAAATCCAACCAAATAAAAACAAAAAAGGTTGTTCTTGATATTGAAACTCCATTCGAAAACTATATACTTATAAACACACATTGAAATACTTTCTCCACAAATTCTTTCAGTTCTACAAAGTGTAGCAAAGCCCATCGGGTAAGCCATTCTAGAATACTTAACGATTCAATTGGTGGCCTAGTATTGATAACCTATTCGATTCCCTAGTGCTTGATGTTACACTTGAGCTCGAACTCAAGAAAATTGGGTTGGGAAATAATTGTTTTATTAATTGAGCTAAATACTTTATTTCCATAATTTTTAAATATAAATAAATTTTATCGTGATACATAAGAAACTGGAATTTATTATAATCTATATTCTATGAATGAGTTGCTTTGAGTAAGGTTGCTGAAATCTGGTTAGTTTTTTATTATTGCAATGGAGACAATACGTGGCAATTGCCCCGGGCCCATCGGCTGAGGGAGCCCCGAAAAAAAATTAACATTACTTTAATCATACTGCTTTCAATTCTAGAAATCTGGGAAAAAATCAAAACTGGAAACTCGGATTTCAAACATTAAATCTAATAGCTAAGGGGATCTCCTATGAAAATATCTTGAATAGTTTATCTCTCGAACAAGTTAAAGAGGCCCTCTAGAGTCAGCATTTCAGCATTTTGCGTGCTGAACAAATCAAGAATTTTTTTTTTCTAAATCTGCGCATTTTTCCCTGGTTTTTCAACACATAATCTCTGAAAATAATGTTACGGCTTTTACGGCGGTTGGAATAGCTTTTTCTTAGCTTTGTCAAAATTTTAATTAATAACAGTAATTTTCAAATGTTGAATGAAGATTTTTAGTACCGAATAAGTAGGGTGAATAAAAACATTTCCCATTACATTAATTTTAAAGGTTTTTCGTTACCTTTAAACTTTAACACTGTTTGTGAGGAATTTTATAGATACGACATTTCTGAATAGATTCACGTTTACTCAATTTGACATGAAGACTTTAATAAACATTTCAGAATATTGTCAGGTCAAAATCACGGTAAATGCCGAGTACTATCGAAACTAAAAAAAATAATAAAGTGAAGAAAAACAGTGAAAATAATTTGAAATTTTCAGTGTTCTCGAAATTTACTGGGAATACAGTTAAAAAATCCGAGCAATTTGGAATGCACATATTATGCAAAATTAATATAAGCTTTTCGAGCATTATTTTTGAAGTTAGGTTTGAAACATTGTCAACGGTTCAAGTCAGTTACTGAAGTTCAGTTTCATGGTTTTTCTGAATTTCGAGAATCTTTGTTTAAGGTCTTAAACTCCTTATCTGTTTTGTTATCTGATTTCTTCAATGATAATGATTTTGTTAAATTTTTTGAATTTTGTATTTTATGTTTCAAATCTTCATGATGCTTCCCAATTGTCATAAGTTAAATATTTCTTGATGAAACACAAACCAGATAATCAATGGTGAGATGAAAAACATTTCAAATACCTATCCGGGATTTTTTTTCTAAATCGGGAAATTTTAGTTGATCATAAGGGTATTGAAAAAAATTGAGAATTAAATTCTGCATTTTAAAGCTCAAATCAGTTTGATTTTTGAGAAATTTCTAAACTCTTCTGCAATGTTTGCACGTGATTATTTAGCAATTTTTACTTGAAGATACCAGAAACTACCTTCTACGCAGACAACATAGCTATTTGAAGACAGCATACTGAACTCATCTCCAGTTCTTTTACACGTTTAAAATGTTTTGTATTCTTTGGGATAGTTTTTTGAAAAAAAAGAAAAATCATTGGGGCCGCAGAGAAAAATTCCCCCGGGCCTCCCGGTAGCTTAATCCGGCCCTTTTTGAGACACTGAATTGTTGTTCTAAATATGAAATGATTTTAGATTTTAAATTTTCGAACTCTCACAGTTGTGTCATTGAATTTCATGCTTTGGTTCTAGTATTCAATTTTGAATTCTAGTCTGAAATCTTCATGTCCCAATTGTCATGGGAAAAATATTTATTCTACTTTTGATGAAGCACATACCAGGCAATCAACGATGAAATAATAAACTTTTATAATTTTTTTTTTGAATTTGTCTTAACCAGACAATTTGAGTAGGTGACAGAGGTATTAAATACATTACGAATTAAATTTTCTATGCATTCAACAAATCAAATCATAGTTTTCATTTTTGATAAGATACAATGAAGATAATAAAGAATTTTTATTAGCAGATAGTAGGAGCTAACCTCTACGTAGACATAATGGTTATCTGAAGGCAATATACTGATCTCATCTCCAGTTCTCTTGCACGTTTAATATGTTATGAATTTGCTGGAGCGGCATAAAAAGAAAATTCGAATCATGAGATCACTTGAGGGCCGGGCTTCATTAAGACTTAATCCCTATTCACTGTTTTTTTTATTACATTTTTGGATTACCTAAATTGTTAGACTAAAGTAAATGTCTTTAATGTCAAGACAGTTCTCATAACAGATGTTTATTCTAAGCGGTATAATTGAGAAAGAGAATTCAGTCATAAATGAAGACATCAGAGTAAGAATAATCTAAGTGAAAGGAGGCACTTTGCTGATACTCGGTCACTATTAAAAAAAAATATACATTTGAAAAACTATGGCATTCTAAACTGAAATTTTAATAAATAAAGTTTTATTTCTGATTTAAATAACGATTTGCGCTCTCCACTGTCTTAAATTTTTAAAACGTCGTACAGTGGAATCCTTTTATTGCCCCATCAATCAATTTACTGTATACAGAGCTCTGTTCCATACCGACAGACGTTATCAATTGATATCAACAACAACAAGGCTAAAGTAGCTACCGCGAAGTTTCTAGATCTATTTCTTTTGCCCCCAGAAACACTTTAACTCCCACACTAACCATAGAGAGAAACCATGCCACCTGGCTTTTGCTTCGTGGAGACCTGAAGTAGTTTCATTTCCATTAGCCAAAACGCCACTAGTAGGTAGCTATTGCTAGACAATTCAAGTGAACTATGAAGACCTAATTTACCCCGTCAGGTACAAGCGTGTACGGCCAAACACAATCAGCTTAAGTGGATTACTACAAGCAGGTGACCCGTATGTACCCGACCCGATCTCCAACAATGGATACCTAAATTCCCTGTAGTAACTATAAGAAGCATCTGAGAGTCTAAAGATCGTTGATGTAACAGTTTTCACTTTTCTTGGCCGCATAAATCATTGTAAGAATAGCTAGACGAGGTATAGGGTACCTCCTATAGAAGGTATAAATAGGTAAACACGTTGCGTTGGCGTTGTTGCTGGAGCTCTCCCATAAAGGTCTTCTTCGTTTTGTTTTTCTAGGACGATGGCGACGTCGCTGATGTTGATGATAACCGTACACCTCGGTCTTATTTTGTCTACTTAGCTTTGCCTTGCATTGCATTGCACTGGAAGAATAAAATAAATTATTGTTTTGCTCTCACCGTGCCGAGAGGTAATTACATCAGTGTCTATACACATTTACTACAACGCGGTCTCCGGAGCATCTGAGCAATTTATAAGAAACATAAGAAAGATGAATAGGTACCAAACCTTTCTTAGCGGCATTCCGAAAAACCATTGAAACTAATAGTGTTTAGAGTAAAATGTGTGTGGTAGCGCTACAAGAATGTTTGTGCTATAAAGTTTCTTTTGAACTTATAAAACGCTGAAGCTTTTCCGCATCATATAATCATATAATCATGCATAAATTATAAACCTCCGACGATATGATTCAATTTTGAGGTACGAATAAAAATAATATGTTTTCAACCATACCATAAGTCAAAACGTATTGAAGTCTTCTACAAAGTTGCTGAATTAGTTTAGGTCTTATATATTGAAAACTCAAAAATGACCTCCAGTGATGCCAGATGTTATATCTCTGAAACTAAATTATTAAAATCTAAAAAGAGACTTATATTAGAAGTAATGAACTAGTTTTGTTCTTGATACAAGTTTTTTTGTTTGGTAGTTATGACCGGCTAATTAACGTATTTTTATCTTGGAATCATAACACCAAAACTAGAGCTCATAATTTAAATTTAACACCATAGTCGAATTCTGAACGTTAAATTCCTTCATAATTATATTTTGTAATCTAGAAAATATGAAGCAATGTGCCACGGTATATCAACATTACGAACCCCTCAAAATGACGGGCTGCCGTAAAGTTATGTATACCTCAAAAAAATTGGAGCTGGAAAACTTGAAAAAAATCACTAAATCCAGGCACTCAGTTGGCATCAGACTTGTCTCGATTTTTTATAGAATTTCCGAACAAGGGCGATAAAATCCCCACAGTCTTGTATGCGTGTATCAATATTTTATCTGCGATCATGTTTATTAAGCGATACTTATCAGAATTATGGTCTTCAACGAAAGATAATATTCAACCTGGAAATAGTTTATGAGCTCCATGTTTTCCGGTTTGCTTAAACCGAAATTTTAAGCAATAATTTAAACATGCATTGTTTCAAATCTACACTACGCATTTAAACGAGTTAATGTTCCATTTTTTTTGTCCTTTCTGAGCACACATGCAAAACCAAAGCTGAAAATAGTTTTTATTGGTTGTTCAATGTTTAAAATGCATTTCATCTTCAAAAAAGTTCATAAAAAGCAAAAAAAATTATTTGTGTCCGCTCCATTATATGGGGCTGTCCCATAGTGCATAGTGCACCCCTTAAGAAATATCTACAATCACATTCAACTACTCATTTCACTGATGCCACGTGGTAATGGATACAATCCGCTGTTTTGAAGCTGCGCTGCTGCCATCTGGGGTAGTACGATGTTGCGTGAGCAACATTCCGGGTGAACGATAAATTAAAGACGACTTTACATTGCTTCGAGTTAGGTTTTCATAAATCCAAATGATTTTGAAAAAAAACACTCCTTTGAAAAATTGGAGTTTGTTTTCAATTAAACTAGAATAAATTAGCCTGGTAGAAGAGTCAATTCTATCTGATAGTTCCATTTTTAAATAGTGTGTCGGTCAGAAAAAAACTAACAAGTAAATAAATCTTTTCATCCATTTTTTACTCTGAACTTTTTAATTTTTTTTTCCAATTTTCTATATTTTTATAATATATCTTTATATTAAAGTTTATGCACTTCTCGTTGGTCTGTATGCAAGAATGATTTTTTCGTTGTCACTTTAAACTATAACTATTGGATTTGGATTAGTTGTTACATCTAATAGAAATTTTATTTAAAAATTTAAATAGTTTCAGCCTTAGACAGTATAAATGTTAAATTTTAATTTGAAATTTTGTACGGCTAGTGGTTGTATAAATTTAATTATCAATAAAATTTCCCAAAAAAAAATCAGATCGGACCTTATGTCCGATAAAAGTACAAAACATGATATAACCATTGAACGATGCCAATTATGAATAGCATCAACGTAGTGTGTGTAGTAATTCAAGGATATACATATTTTTTTTATTTCTACCACCATCAAATATTCAAGTCCGCCTTCCAGCTTTAAAATTATTACGCCTGGTTGTATGCACCAGCAGAAGGAACCCTAATAGAAAATAGCAAAAATTTATGTTTTTTCGAATAAAAAAATCTAGCTTACCATGTGGCTTTGGCTTAAGTTTTCATTAAAAAATAAGTGAAATACTCGGAAAGGTTTTTGGAGTAGTAAAAAATTGACCTTTTTTGTTATCGATTTGCAATGCTTCACGGCTCATACACAATTTTTCCTATAGCTAACAATGATCTCTGAACCTTCTACTTTAAATTTGTATCCATCATTTTATGAAAATCCTAACCAAATCAGAGAAAATAATTATTTATTACAAGCTTGTATTTCCACCTGTTTGTTTACATTTCTGGCACGCACTGTGCGATCTGTCAAAAATTAGCTTCGAAATCGCGAATGTTCAAAGCCATGAGCTCCCTTGGAGGTGGAATTATCGGTATAAGTTTCTATGTCAGACCGGCATTAACAAGCTTTCTAATTACTGGCATTGTCCTCCCAGCGCAACTGCATTGCATATGTCTGAAAGAAAAGAAATAAATATTTTTCATATCCTATCACAAGGCAAAGCCGGATGGAAACAATCAGTCAGCAAGGATATTGTCGAATGATCCCAGCAAACATAAAATCGCGTTAGAAATGACAGCTCAAATCGTTTACAATGTCAATGCAAATCGCAATTCCTACTAGATAAGAAAACGATCGTTAAAATGGTTTCTTAAATTCAGTGTAAATCGAATATGATAAAAAGTCCGTCATGTTTGCAAATTAATTCTCCCACGCGTGATTCAAGTGAGAAAACAACCTGTAGCTAAGTAGAAAATATTGTCGCTGACAATGGTTTCCATTGTGCTGGCTCTAATAGACTTGGACTACATGTTCGAAATATATCTTTTCCTAAAAGCTATTGATCTTCGCCTATAATTCTTTTTATTTTCATATTTCCCTATCTATTTTCTTTTCTATTCTAATAAAAAGAGATGAACTAGATTTAAGCACACAATTGTAAATAAACAAAATGAGTTTGGCTCCTTAAAGCCTAAAGGCATGAGCCGTTTTAAATAAAGATGTTACAAAAAAAATGGTTTGCATGCATTGAGAGAAAAACTTGCGCTCCCTCGTACGCTTTCAGGATGTACGAATAAGGTGTTGAATATCGTCCAATTTGTATAATTCTCATTACTTAAGCCAGAAGTTAAAAATATGTATGTATAATGCCTCCAATTTGGTAGGTAAATGCTGTTTTTTTCGAATTTTATGCGACTATTCTATAATGTACTAGCTGATTTTACCCGGCGTTGCTCGGGTTCGCAAAAAATATAAATCAAAATGACTCGTTGGACTTTTCAAAATTTTGAAAGCTTTGTGTTCCTCATTAGATATAAGAAATTTAGCCAATTTTAGGCCATGTTAGCTATATAGTTTTGTTAGTATTTTTTATGTTTTGATTGAGATTATTTATTGTTTTTCTCGTGTTCGTAATTTAAAAATAAAAATTGTTTGTGTTTAAAGAAATTTAAAACTATTTCCCTTGAATCCTTGTTCATCCTGTCATAACAAACATTTTTTTTACCCACCATTTCTAAGGAAGCTTAAATAGCACTTACCTGATATCTCCAGCTGATAAAACTGTTTTTTTTTTTACTTTCACATCCCTCATTTAATAAAAATCTCTTTAGGAAATCATTCCATTTTTCAAGTTGGACGATCTTCTTTTTTACAATAGTATATTCAAGTTTTAGTTACTTAGAAATTTTCAAAAAAGACTTTCGAATCTTGTTGAACCATGTTCAAAACTCACTTTGCATGTTTTCAATTGTATGTGTGCTTCATAAAATCACACCTTTCTGAGTACTTGTTCTTAAACGTTAAAAGTTTCACTAATACGTTTTTGAAGTTATCGAAAACAAACTATCTTTGAACCGAAGTTACCATTATAATGTTATGAAATAGTTTTCGTTTGAGTTATATTTCAATGTTTCCATTGTTGGACACAATCCTCCCATTAATTTTGAAAAGTGATTAATGTTGTCAAGTCACATTGATGACCAAAAATGACTCAAAAGTTAGAAATTGGCCGCCAATGAATTGAAATATATAAAACTAAAAAACTTAGATTTAATTTCCTAATCAATTTTCTAAGCCCCCGTTTGAATTCCTCGAAGGCTATCTAAAAGGCTGAAAGCTGAATCTAATAAATTTTTCTTTCTCTATGAAAAATCCCAAAAATATGAAAATGGTTGACCCTTAAAAGCTGGAATTTATGAAAATCGGTTCATAAGTTTTTTAACACTCAGTCCAAAAAGTTGTTCAGCTGAAAAAGTCAATTTATTGTTCACTGTTCAGTTTACTGTAAGTTTTGTAGAGCCTCAAAGCCCCCCAGCGGCGGCGATAAAGAGCTTTGATAAACACTATGTACAACTCTTAACAATATCTATATTCCTAATAACAGGCTAGTTAGATTTTTCAACTCAAAATGTAGGCATTTTATTACATCCAAATATCTCGTACCGGTACCACGTGCTTTGAACAGTAGAAGGAAAAAAATACCCGCCAAAATTTCCCCTTTCAAATCTTTTATGCTCAGCAAGCATTGATTTGCTTTCCAGTACACGTGAACTCTGGATGGTCGTTTCTAATGCCCGGCCCCTGGTGATAGTAAAAATAACCCCGCCAAAGGAAACGAAAATCGGTTGCCAAAATGGGTGCCATGACTTTCGATTTGTGGGAATAAAAACGAAAGTTGTATGGGAGGGTCCCTTTTCTTAGGGAGGAGGGGCTCAGAACTATTACTAAAACCTTACCCTGGTCCAACTACACCTCTGTACCAAATTTCAGACTGATCGGTTACGCAGTGTGGATTTGTATGAGGTGCATACAAACAAACAAACATATATAGTCCAACTCATCTTTATATATTAGATACTAGCTGATTTTACCCGGCCTTGCTCGGGTTCATATAAAATATTAATTAAATTGAGTCGTTTGAAATTTTGAAAGCTTTCTGTTCATCATCATATCACCATGTTTGGCCACGTAAGCTTTGTAAGTTTTTTTAGTACTCTCATGTTTTAATTGGAATTTTTAGCAAAATTTATCGTTTTCATATTATTGAATACCTAATAGTTATGAGGTTTGCTAGAAGAAATTTGAAATAATTTACCTTGAATGCTTATTCATTCAATCACGAAAAACATTGTTGTCCAAGGTTGCCACGTTGCCCGGATTTATCCGGACTTGCCTGCACATTGGTCTCAAAATTTGAGGTCAGTCCGGGCCGACCCAATGGTCTGGATTTCGTCAGAAAACTCCGAATTTTGCCCGGATTTATTCACCTCATTTTAAAAATGTAACATAAAACTCAAATTGAATTGTTATAATTTAACATTTTTACGTCCAAAAATAAATGTTTAATGGCAAGTTTAATCTAAATAATCATGACTTTTGTTATGAAGCATGATAAGCATGACAATTTAATGCTTTGCTTATGTGGTTTGATGGAAAAAAATATTTCGAGTGATTTTTTTTTGAATTTTACTGAATAATTCCGTGTTTTTAACCAAGTTTGCCCGGATATTGCCCTGAAATCGAGTTGAACATTTTTAAATCAAATGCTGGTTTTGGCCAGGTTTTTCGATAAAATTGGCTGGATTTGCTCGGTCCCAATACGTCCAGAAAAAATTCTGGAACAATTTTTCAGGAAGCTTGAATTGATACACCCTTTTTTTTATCATCAAATGATAACATTTTTTTATCTTTTCCATTTGTTATCTAGTGAAAATCCAGTATATCTGGCTTGTAAGATGGCTTTCAAGATAGATCCTCTCCCTGTAGAATAGTATACATATTTAAATTTATTTTGTACTTAGAAATTTCTTAATAGATTTCCGCTGAAACCTTATAAAAGACTTCCTCTGCATGTTTTCAATGTGCTTTTTAAGTTTTCTTATAACTGGATTGTTGAATTGAACACATTGATGAACAATTATAACTTTAAATTTATAAATTGACCATTGAAAACAAATTGTACAAAACTAAAAACTTCAGATTTAATTACTTAAAAGTTTCATGCATTGAATTTGGTTTTAACTTTTTTCATAAAATGAACGTTTAGTTGTCTACTCCCTATTGTAAATTAAATTCCTACACGGCAATCAAAGTATTGAGATCCCAGCCTTGAACTTACAACCCTCAGTTGAATTAATTTTTTACCCATGACGAATTCCAAAAATATGAAAATAGTTGGTTCCTTAAAGCTGGAACGTTAGTTTTCAGTCCAAATAGTTATTCAACTGAAGAAGTCGATTCATAACGAAAATGAATCATTGTATCCATACTTTACACACTGTATATTCTTATAGATTCTCAACGCCCCTCAGCGACGGTTGAGACAGATTGCAAAACCACTGTTCTTAGCAATATATATTTTTCTAACAGGCGAGTAGTTTTTTATAATCCTAAATGAAGGCTCATTATTGCAATCAAATACTCCTAAATGAAGGCTAATTATTGCAATCAAATACCTCGCACTGGTACCACGTGCTTTGAACAGCGAAGGAAAAATCACCCGCAAAAATTTCTCCTTTCAAGTTTTTAATGCTCAGCAAGCTTTGATTTGCTTTCCAGTTCACGTGAACTCTTGATGATCGTTTCTAATGCCCGGCCCATGGTAATGGTGAAAACAACCCCTCCAAAAGGAAAATTCGGTTTTGAAAAATGGGTGCCATGACTTTTGGTTTGTGGGAATGAAAACGAAAGTTGTATGGGAGGGTCCCCTTTCTTGGGTGGGAGGGGCTCAAAACTATTACTAAAACCTGACCCTGGTCCAACTACATCTCTGTACCAAATTTCAGGCTGATCGGTTAAGCGGTGTCGATTTGTATAAGGTGCATACAAACAAACAAACATATATAGTCCAACTCATCTTTATATATTAGATGAAACGCATAACAAAGTTTGTTGAGAAATATATCTTTAAAAATATTTGCTGGGATGTACCGAGTGCCGTGTGTATGTAATCCGGTATTTAAAAAAAAACAATTTATGTTTCCAACCGACGGCAAATAAAAAAACGGCCGGCAATTGAAAACAGTTATAGTTTCACATTCACTAAATGACAACCAATTTAGGCTTCCCTTCGATATATATAATTTTTCAATGCACCGTTTTTTTTACTCAAATTCCAGTTTTTTCTCGTTAATTCGGTTATCATTTTCATAGGACATACTTGGTCTCTCAAACATCTTAGATCTTCAGTATATTGGAATAAACATTAAGATGCGCGTTTCGGGTCATATTGATCCGAACAGCTTTGGAAGGTTAACAGAGATTGCAAATATCTTCGAATAAAAAATATCACAAAATTTACATCGCTGTGAATTTTCAAAAGAAAATAAGCCGTTCCATTATCGTGTATTACTCCCAATCTAAATTTAAACACCTTGAAGAAATTAAGTATATCATTTCAAATTGCTTAGAGATAAAATTTTAGATCGAATGTTCCGTTTGCATGCATCGGTTTTGGTCTAAAATTACATGAACATTTCTTGGTAGGGGAGGAGCGGGCTATATGCGCCTATTAAGCAGAACACTGATTTAATCAAATATCACATAGAATATGTGTACAAAAACTATATACATGTGTGCAGGCATCTGTTTTCTATACATTGGAGTAATTTTTATGTTAAAATTTTCTTCTGTTTCCAAGAAAATGATTTTATTATAAATGTTGTCCAAAATGCCGAACCTCAAACCGTGCGGGCTAAATGCGCCTATTTATGTTTTGAACAAAATTTCTGTTTTTTGGGCAATATTTCCGTATAATTTAATTGAAACTGCTAGAAAGTAATAATTTTCGTACGACAATGCTGAAGTTTTGTAAAAATCTATGTATATTATAATTTTATGGAATAAAACATAAGTTAGGGTTGCCATACTATGGAGGCAGTTCATCTATAAGAAAAACTTTATCAAATCTGTTTTTAGATCTTCAATTCTCTCCAAAGATGTTATTCAGAGCTTAGATTTGAAGGTTTAATGATAAAAATAATTTATTTATTCTATTTAACCTGTTATTTTACGATGGAGGCATTTTACAAACATGATGGGGGCATACAAAAACACTCTATTATTCCACTATATAATCATTATTAAACCTCCACAAAAGCTGAAATATGTTTAATTTCTTAAGTTCATTTGAGTAAGAAACAAAAACCATCCTAGTTTTTGTTTTAAGCTTCTTTACGTATAGTTTTTAAAAGTCTAAATATTACATCAAAATGTATCAAAATCTTGTATGATTTTTTAAATTTTTTGAGTTTGTATATTCATAAAATTCTTTCTTGCCTTATGTTCTAAGCGTATCACCTTCAAAATGCATTGGTCAGTTAAGCTGTCTAGTCAGCCATTTCATCAAACAGCCGTAGGGTCATTTAACCCGATAGGCCCATTTAGGAAACCTTTCCCCTATGTAACGTGCGCAACAATGCATACGAGCCAATTCACTAGAAAATATATCATGAAAGCACTGAATGCTTCTTCATTTGACCGTTAGTAGCGGCAAACCCGAAGCAATCGATCATGTGCTCGCTCGGCTTAAATCTCGAGTTGATAGAGTTGATAGTTGATGGTGATAGTGAAATAACAGAAATATCAATAGTGAGCAAAGAACACATGCGAGATATACATGGATTATAGATAGAAGATCCAGAAGTTGATCGACGGACGCATACGGGAGCCAATTTCTTCACGTTTACCTTGGTGTCTTAGTTGGCTAACGCGCTGTTGTACTGAAGCGGAAATTGCGGGTTCAAGTCCATGCCAGTGAATCGTCGTACTTTTTTCGAAAAAATTATTATATTTACAGCCTATGTTCTTTTTTTCTATGATATCTCATGTTTCTCTAACACTTCCCATCACCTTGAAAAATGAATATTTCTTTAAAAAAGCAATAAAAATGTCTAGAGGTAGTCTAACTACGTGCAAAAAACAATACGAGACTACTGTTGATAGCTTATTGTAAACTTAAACTTATTCTTATAATGATGAGTTTAGCGTTTAGTCTATACAGCGAGTTTAGAGTTTAGTTTATACAGCTTACTAAACACTTAATTAGACTGGTCCGCTTTAAAAGTGAAACTGTTTATGAAACTGTTCAATGAATAACTACTACGAATGCTAGCTCAGTGGCACGAGACTCTTTGACTTCGTCTCGGAGTCGGCGAACCACAGGGTAATTGGAGGGGCTGCGCGTTCTAAGGTACGAAGAAGGCTCGTTTGTCTTGTCTCATCAAAATATATAAAACTGTTTTGTAACGGAATAAATTATTTATTGAAAGAAAATGAAATCTACTGAAGGAAAATAAAACCGGTAATCGACCTACCCAGGCTGACCTGATTGGTAGGAACGAGAAGGGCCCTCCTTGGGATTTAGGATCGGGTCTTCCCCGACCCGAGGGATAATCCTCCTTAGCAACTTATGGCCCGCAGACCAGAGGATTTCGACGCTCTTTTACGGGTTAGACGTAGTGGGCTAGTGGGCCCACTAGGCCGAAGAGTGTGATCGGGGCTTCTCAAACGGCTTGCCGCTCGAGTGGCGAGAAAGGGTTTTTTATTAAACGGAAAAAAAGGTCCTATGAAAGGAAATTCAGAAGGTAAGTATTGACCACTCATCCTGGGGCAGGCTTAACCATACCTGAATAAGGCTCGTGTCCTGTGGGAATCCTGATTTAGCCACGAAGACACTTTTCACTTTCTCAATTCTACTTTATCGGTTTGATCACACTCACGCCTGGTTTACAAATGACCGATGCCGGTCTAATTGAAACAAAATCACACCTTTTGTGCTTTGGCAAAATCGCGCCAGTATCAAAGCATTAACGCCGCAACCATTTTCCTCGACCAACGATGTTGCATGCAATCTCCTTCCATTTGCAAAAGTAAGAATTTTCCCATTGCATTCAACCCACTTTGTGCCATGTTGTCGAGTGTGTTAACAAATTATGTTCTTATTCTAATTTAAATCTAACAATATTTTAATTAACCCTAACAAGAAATAAAACAAATGAACATTCACTCAACTTTTACATTGTACCAACAAAAAAATAGCAAGAATTTTGTAACAAACGGTTACAAAAGCAAACAAAAAAGTAGTGCAATATTATAATCCATTGAATAAGTTATGATACAAAATATTTGAGCGGAACTTTTATACATAAGTGTCCTACCAGGGATTTCTCGGGAATAAAAAAATCAAAAATTGCCAAATCTCGGGAAATGTGCTGAATTACTTAAAATTTACACGATCTAAATAGGAAAAATGGATCAGATTGAACTAGAAAAATAACTACCTTAATATATGTCTAAATTGTTATTTTTTCTAAGCACTGGTTTATACATCGAGTTTGATAAAAAAAGTTTTTTCGTTCGAAAACTTAGTTTAAAAGTGAAAAACGACAAAGATTGTATAAAACGATACAAAATTAATCTGAACGTTTTATTTTCAACACTCATCGTTCAGCATTGTCGATTCGCAATCTGTTGACAGTAGCGAAATCATCGATAAATTACAGTTTTTGAAACAAAATTAAACCTGAAGCCTAGCTAACCATCTTCTATCGATAGTGATAAATCATTCTTTATTTAAAATTTTTGCACCAAGAATCGGTCAAGTTTGTCGGTTATATACACATATTTAGTTTTGGGTCTTGAATTTTATAATTGCACACAGCAAAAAATTTCTAAAAGTATACGGAATCTAAAACATTGATTTAATTTTAGTTATTTGAATAGAATAAACTGTTTTGGTTTAATTTTACATTCCGGAATGCAAAGTTAAAACGATCGATGAAATTTATATAACAAATAGTGTAAATTTATATTTGTTGAATGAGATATTACAAGTTTATAAAAATTATATCAATAACTATGTGAAACATAACAGACGCAATGTTTTTTCGCGGCATAAGTGTTTATTACTTTGACTCGAGATTACGGTTCTTGCACGACTAGCCAAAAACTGTTGCTCGGAAGTCTCGGTTGTTATCCGCCCAGCAAAATTCTGTCGGATAGGTTGTAGGTATATGAAATGGAATAAAGGTATTTGAATATGAAATTACTAAAATTCTTTTTTATTTAGAGATTATTGAAAATCGACCAGGGGAATGATGTGAAGTTTATGCAATTATCATAGTGGTCAACATCTCCAGCCTAGACCTGTTCGTGGTAGTGGATGACCGTTTTTTCGGTTAGGTGTTTTTTTTTGTAAATATATACCACACGAAAATTAAAACCCCTGTTTTTTTTCAATAATCAGAGTCGTAACACCGAAAACCATAATTTAATACTAATATTTTTTAATATTAACGATGAAAAGACTTTTAATTTACACCCCTGTGTATTTTTACACAACAGCTTTCTTCGTCGGATTTCGTGCATCGACTTCGATCTAAATTTACACGCTCCCAAAACTACATCATGGGAAATATACACCGTGATAGAATTTTAGGTCAAAATCGATGTTCCGTTTTCTTGTTGTGCATATTGAATTTTTAAGGTGTAAAAAGTTAGAAATGTTTTGCAATATTATCACGTAAAAATTTTGAAATGTCATATAAATAAGGTTTTGTATGCAATCTTCATTTCCAATTTTTTTCCGGGATCGCGAGAATTCCCGGGAAAGAATCGTCAGATTTGTAGCTTCCCGGGAACACTAAAATGGCCGGGAAATGGACACTCTATTATATACACTTTTCTGATTGAAAAGTTATCTCATTCTATAGGATACTTTTAAAGGCGTTGCACATTTTATTTAAGCGAAAAAGCATCAACAAATTCACATTTGCTAGAATGTATTGAGAGAGACTTCAACGTTCAAGAAAGACGAACCCACTCTTTAGTTATTTCCATTCTTTCAGTCTTCACTGTGTTTAATCCGTTCGCGCCAACGAGCTCCAAACAAAGTTTTCAATATTTTTATTTTGAAAACAAAAAACAACCGAACCACGCGAAAACTGCTCTCCCAACTTGCATCTCGAGAGCGCAGCTCAAAGTCGACATAAACTCGGGCCAGGTCCAGCAGCTCCCCAAGTTGGCAAAACACCCCTGAACAACTCTCAGTCGTGTTTCGCTCAAAACCGATCGAAGGTTCCACTCAGCCAAGGGTCTCTACCTGTTGACGACTCAATGACCCTTAGTGAGGGGTCCACCGATCGCGCTTAGTGGTCTGCACCTGAATCGGTTTTGGACTTAGTCGATCTCTTCGTGTTGGATTGTGAAGGCGCGCGCGTGCACGTTTTCGCGTTTTGCTCGCTCGTGTCCGCTCACCATACACGCTGCCTGGGGTCCCCAGCGTAACATTTAGGCCAGCTATAAACCGATACCAGAACGTTTTTCCACTCAGTCATACTACCAACTGCCGAAGCGAACTGATCTCTCTTCCCCCCGATTTGTGAACAACCGGAAGTGTGTGCGGATTGTGTCGTTTTCAAACGGTGCGATTTTTTTCTGTGTTGGATCGCGGTTCTCTGGATTTTTTTTCGGTGCAGCCGAATTTAGAACGTTGCTAGTTTGGTGTTAAATATAAGGTAAGTTTCTGGAAGGTTCGATGAGCCTAGTGGCAAAATTTGGGGACGTCATTTCCTGTGATTTATGAGGACTTCGGTGCGATATAGACATGGATAGTGAACTGGATTTGTATCACTGCGTTTGGATTAAAAACGACTTACTGGAACTGGAAAATCTGGAAGTGTCTCAAGTGGGAAAATAGATCCTCTGATCAGTGCTTGTACCTGCGATGAGACTGATGAACGTCAACGTGAGTTACTCAAGTAAAAAAAACAAAATGTGGAGCCCTCCGGATGGCGGGATTTCTCGGTTAAGTGATGAAAATCGAAACAAGGCGATAAAATGAAGACTAAATACCAGTGCCTCGGTCCTGATCTTAGTGCTAGAGCCGAAGGGAAGTGACGAACATATTAAACATTCCTTTCATTCTTGGACTGTATAATCAGTGGTTATCGGCCAAAGGGAAACCTGACCGGAGAGACCTTAAGAAAGTTGCCACAGAAAGTGCCAGAGCCAATCTTTAGTCAACCTGTGCTGAGTCAGTAGTCGTTGAGTTGCACATTTCTCCCGATTCGGCCTGGTTAAAGTTGAAGTTCGAGGACAGAAAAGACCTACAAGCTAGTAGCTGGTCCCAGTGTGTTTTTGTTATGTGTGCCAACGGACTCTCCGGACACGGTTCAAAGAAGTAGGGAAAAAAACAACAAGCGCGCGCGAATCGAATCGAACCTCAGCCGTGTCGAGAAGACGGAGGAACTGCTCAAAGATGATCGTCAATTTAATTAAAAATTCAAAACTGGTAGCGGTTTTTTTTCTTCGGAATTCCGGTATCGGATCTCTTTTATTCCCCCGTTTTCCGTCTTCAGCTGATCCAGAGGAATTAAACCCCGGTAGATCGGGAATTGGCCGCAAGTGTACGCGAACCCGCTATAAGAGAAAACTGCGCGCGGGCAAAACGTACGAATAACGATTCGCGTGGAGAAAACCACAAAGTGTAAATTAACTCTGTCTTTAAAGAGCAGTGAAACCGCGCAAATATTGAAATGATACTTTTTACTTTTTTCAACAGCATCGAATCAGAAATCGTCAAGTGTGGGAAAAAGTTTGTGTTTGACATAACGACGGGTTTTGATTGATTTGGTTCATAAATAATTATAAAATCTGTGGCTTTCGATTTAAAAAGGTGTAATGTGCCAGTATAGATAGTGATTATCACTTTTTGAGATTAATCCCAAGAAGTCAAAAGCTCCAGAAAACAAAATCTAAAAAGCTAACTCAGTCTTTCCAAGAATGTTTATAGCATAAATACTACACATTTCAAAATACATGTTGCAATAAATAGAAACTTCCAAGTCTCAAATCAAGCTGATTAGACGGCTATTCAGCCATACTGAGAGAGTGAGGCTGATTCAAAATTAAAATTTTATGGGCATTTATTTCCCTTAGTCGAATTCCTAGTTCTATTCGCTTGATAGTTTTTCAGACAATTATGAGAAGCTTGAAATAATAAACTATTTTTCACTTACTCTTAGGTTTACTTACTTGGAGATTTGAACTTCAGTTCTTCGAATTGAGAGATTTCCGGCGGAAATTATTCCTAAATCTGGACTTGTGATATTGCTCAGTTGGCAAGTCAGTTGCTTCCTGAGCCGATGTCCGTGAGTTCGAGTCCAAGAGTAAATATCGAATACAGTTGTACTGGATACATTTTTTAACAGCCGGTTTTGAACATCTGGTAGTTGTTAGTTTATTTCATTTAACTCGTCCATTCATTAATTGTTTGATTAAAAAAAGTCTTGTTCTATTTTAACCGGAATTCGACTTTATCCCTAAACTTTACATTCGAAGGATTCTGCTAGGATTCCTGAAAAACATCTGGAGCCATCATCATTTGGAAGCAACTCAAAGAATATTTTCTTCAATCGAGAAATATGAACATCGCTAGAACTTTCTCGAGGAACGTTTAACTAAACCAGATTGTTATGGTGATGCTAAGATAAGCTTACCAGATTGCCCGGTTTTACCCGGACTTTCCCAGATAATTCACACTAAATTTAGGAAAATTCCGACCAGCCTGGTTGCCCGGATTTCGTAGAAAAAAGCCTGGATTTTGCACAGATGTATTAACTTTATTTGCAAAATATAGATAGATAGATAGATGTTGTGTTTGATAGAAAAATATATTTTCAAGTGTATTCTATCTAATTTTTTATTCATTCCGTCGTTTCGACCAAATTTTACCCGAATATTGTCCGAATTTCGGGATAAAAATATTGAAATCAAATGCCCGGATTCGCCCGGTCCGGATATATCTGGAAAAAATGCTGTTAACCTTTAAAGCTTAAAACAAAACGAGTTATAAATTCTTGTCTTATATAAACTTTGAAATAATGCTACTTATTCTGAGAGAAAACACACAAAACAAATTATATGTGAATGTTTTTCTGTTTAACCAATGAATTTAAATTGAGGCTAAATTTAGGGTTTTCCAGTGTAAATCAGTGAAACTTCATTAAGGTGTTTATTTTTAATTTTTACTGCCTTATCGGTAAATGTTATGTTCTTTTGGTAAGAACATTTCTAGTTTTGAAAATCATAGATGGATATGAGAAGATTAGAAAAAAATGACAGCTGTTGAAAATAATTGAGGAGAGATTTTATGAGAAGCGTTTCATCAATCACGGACCAACTATTTTCAAGTGGTAGAATCGGAGAGGGTTGAGTCAGGAAAAGCGGGACGGCGGAAAATTTACTGAAAAAAAACGGAACGTGTCCCGGTTTTGGGGGATGGAAGGCAAGGTTAGCATAATATATGTTTTTTTTTCAATTGCAATTCCACCAAAAGTTGTTGCTCACTCAAGACTCAAAAACCCTATTTCGTATAAAGAATGAGTTTGAGAAATGAGAAATGTCAACTAAATAAGTTCAGAATTTTAAACAAACCTGTTTAACTTTAAAATTTACTCATCTTTATTTTTTAATTTGTATTTCAGCCTTTAGGAAGCAAATTACAGAGTTTTACAATTTACAATCATCAGAACAGGTTCCAATCCAACCGGAATTTTCACCACACAGTATACACTCAGGAACACATACAGAATAATGTAAAGTTTGTACAAAAAAAATAAAAATATTTATTAAGTTTATAAAAAAGAAAATATAAAAAAAAATATTTTAGATATCCCTTGAAGAAGGCCACGATAAAATGCTGAAACGTCGAGCACATTGTAAAACTCTGTTATTTGCTTGCTAAAGACTAAAATGCCGATTAGAAAATGAAGAACTAATAAAATATCAGTCGTTAAAAATTACCAAAAAAAAATCCATTCAACAAAACACTAATTTAATACATCAACAAGCTGGGAGCCATGTTCCAGACTTTTACTACTCACGATAGTCAACAAAATAAGCAAATCTAAAACGTAATATCCATTACTTTATAACTAATCCTTTATGTCTTTATGTATTTTCAAATTTGATGCTTAATTGAATAATTTAAAAAAAAACAATATTGGACCAAATTTATTTTGTGATTCTTGTTCTTCTGAATGTTCAACTTCACATTGAAAAGGGTTTTAATAACCTATACAAGCAAAAAAAAAATCACATTTTTTCGAGGTGCAAAGAATTTATGAGCTTATTTAAATTAATTTGGGTGCTCTGAATCGCAATATTTGATAATTTTTTTCTCTATCAGGATTCGTTTTTTGAAATAACTTTTTAGAATAAGTAAACATAATTTAAAAAAACCAGCACTTTTTGATAAAATTGTTAATCATACCAAAAATTTTGAAGGAAAAAGGTTTATTTATTAATTTGAAAATGATAAAATTTCCCGAAGAAAACAATAAATTTTAACTCCGTCGAGAAAGGTAATAAAATATAACTTCTGGTTTATTTGAAATTTATTTTGTTTATTTGAATCAAATTGAATTTAAGAAATAGTTTATACCAAAAGGCAAATCGTTTTGCCTCTTCAATTAATTTGTCACATGGAATAAAACCTTTTCAAATCTTTATTGTGTGATTTCATAAAAACTTGTAATGATAAAATGTTGAATTTTACTTCAGATCTCTGTACATCTGATTTAAGAATATCTAAGCTAAACATTTTTCTTCAATTTATCGGATTATGAACAAATTTAAAATCAGTATTTTGTTGTTCATGTAGGTTTTTTGTATCATAAGTTATCAATGATTGATTTTACTTTAATCTGATTCATTTTTAAAATAGTAAATTCTCTACCAACAAAACTAGAGGTGATAGACCAAATTCGACAAATGATTTGAGATTAGGAATCAAAATTCATCTAAATCATTCATCAAAAATAGGCCTCAAAAATTCTGATCCCTGGAGTTATCAATTCCAGAATTTTTCTTGAAATCCTTTAAATCTAAAGTTTTAATAAGAAAAACATGATACGTTTCACTTTCTTTTATTATTATAATCTTCGATCGTAATTTTTTAATTAATCTTTGAAAAGTTCGAAAAGTGATTTGAAGTAGCAACTTAAAATTTTTATTTTTTTGGGCTGTGTTAACTTATTTAGTACTTCTAAGGGCTTTCAATATTTGCAACAAAGCTTGGAACTCCTTATTTTCATTTTTATCATTTTATTTATTCATCAATCAACATAATCCTCTAATGATAAATTGAACCCACAAATATAATTTTATATAACTTATTATTGTGAATTTGATTATGAGCTTTGTTAGCCTCGTATTTTCATATCTAGGAGAAAATGAATATAAAAAAAAAATTTACCTCTGACGTTGACCACTTGAATTTAAATAAATACATTTCTTTTTTTATTCAAAATTAAATTTAACATCAAAAGGTATGTGTTTTGAATAATTTGGTTAATTACTGGTTAATTATTAATTTGATCTTAAATTTATTTAGACCTTGGATTCAATTTTTTAAATCTATTGTTATATTTTATGTACTCTATTTCTGTTTTTTTTTCAATTCTTATTCTTGTTTTGGTGCTCTGGAAATATTGATTTAAATTTTAAAAAACCAAACTGCTTTAAATTCGTTTTCTAGCAAATTTCTAGTTAAGAATAAGAAACATAATTTAAACAATCTACAAATGACTTACCAGAAAGAGCATTGATTTGAAACTTTGAAATTCCTCTTGCAAATGTTTGTGATTCCTGATGTGCTCATGTCAATGATCATTTTAGATTTTGTCTAAAGTTTGAGTTTAATAAAATAATATTACAAATAAATAGGTTACTTGTTTAAAAAAGCTATTAAACTTTATTTTATCTGTGACAATTCGTTTATTTTCATTCAACTATTTTCAACGAAACCCATAGTTAGAGCAAGTTCACTGGTGTTGGGAAAAAGTGGTAGAAATTTAGATACTTACAGCACATTTTGGAAATTTTGCCATGCAAAAACATTTTCAAGATGGCCTTCAAGTTTATTTACACAGCATGCTGTGATGCAAAAATAGCAATATTTCTATCACATACGGCTGAAATAGAAACAGTGTTGTAAAAAAATACAACACTCCAAGATCTTAAAAACATTTTTGCATGGTAAGATCTTCAAAACGTCAAAATTTCTACCACTTTTTCCCAACACCAGTGAACTTGCTCTTACAAGGTAGTCTACAGGTATGTATTTTGACTTCTAGTAACTTCTAGTAGGCAAGTGGATATTGTAAAAAAACGGCGTTTCAATTTGATTTATTGTGTTGTGAGCATACTTGGTTAAATGATTCAAATGAATCAAAGCAGTCGTACCGTGGATGAATTAAAAGGAATGTTTCGATTGCTTTGATTCATCAATTTAATATCTTGTTGTTCGCTTCTTCTGTTGTCAAGCAAATTATAAATTACAAGCATCGAATACTTAGTTGGAAAACTAGAAAAATTTTGAGTCGTGATTCAGTTACGGTTAAAAAAACAGGATATTAACTTGGACAACTTGTTGAATTTTCATGACAGAATTTTCATGACAGATTGACATGAAGTTTTTGAATCCAAAGGATGTGTTTTTAGAAAACTTTAATTCCAAATGCTTGTTTATTGGCTTACTTTCCAATTATTTGTAGCATTGGGAGAACTAAATTGAAATCATGTTAAAATTTTTATGCAACGAATATATTTTCAAAAGTTTTAAAATAAATTACTTTCATTCAATTAAAATATATTGCTTTCATGTGTTGAACGCTGCAAAAATTATTCAGATCTGTTTAAATGTATGGAAATATTTTTTTAAATCTTCTATTCCTTGTTAAAATTTTATGTCTGTATCCCTTCAATTTCATGCAAAAAAATTTGAATCGCTGTAAGTTTCTTAAAAAGAAAGCTCAATTATGATGTAGAATATGGGGTTTTTTTTTCTATTCATAAATTCTAAAAATTCAAATATCGTCATCCAGTTCGTTTGACCTAGCTCAAAGATTATATGTAATCTTCTTAAAGGGAATTAAAAAAAAAATTAAAATTCGTCACTCTAACGATTTTTATTAATTGACTTATCGAAGCAATTCTAGCCTTAATGCTCAGACCTGAGTACTTTAAGTTAAACCTCATATTTTAGGTTATAATAAAAAATACTCCGAAAATTCTTTAAATGAATTACGTCTTAACTTCATTTTTCACTAATTTCTTCGTGCCTCTCTGATCCAGTTTTTCAATTTTCTCACTCAATCAACAACGATTCAAGAACAATCGTTCAAAAAAAAAAAAACAGTCATTTCACACGGTACATTAGTAATGCAGATCAGTAGCACACTGCTTACAGTGTTTGAACTTTCCGAACAATTTTTTATTTTATTTTGCTGCAATGCATTAGCTCAAAGCAAAAATAAAACATAATTTTTCATTTCGCTGTCCCATTCCGCGAGTAGAGTTCAGCTGATAGAAAGAAAACCGAAGAACAATGATGAAATCGTGGGCGCATTGAATTGTTACGAAATTTCAATGGAGTTCAGTGTCGAAAAAAGCATCATCGGCATGGAATTTCTTCTGGCCAAAAAAGTTTGCATTCAATTAACGATTTTCGCTGACCCACTAGTCAGTAGAAGAAGAGGTAGGATTATTCAGGTCGAGTTAATTAATTATGATGCACTTGACCCACCAGATGATGGTTCACGATGGGTTGGTGGAGAATTAAAAATTTTGCTCAGAAGTCGTTAGTTTCATTGCGATCCATTTTGACAGTTTATGGTATTTTTGAAATTTCATGATCAGATGTTTCATTAGCAGTTTCAATAAAATAACGATATGAAATATTTGTCAGAATAAGGACACTCTGGAATTCAATGGTATCAATCAGGATACAGGAGTTTTATTCAAAGACATCATAAGTCAAAATCACTCTCGATCTTCGGAAAAGCTGAGTACTGAATTAAAACCTTAAATTTTCAAATCTTTGTAGGTGATGTTCTACAGTTTTGCTGACAAAGTGTACAAATTGATTGAGTATTTTTTTAAATTATTTAAAGCAATAGAAAGATTTTGTTTGATTCAACCTAAAACGCACACTGAATAAGATAATACGTTGCTATCGAAATACCGGTATCTGAACTTTTCTTATACCATGATTGAATTAAAGGGAATCTTCCGATTGCTTTGATTCAGTAGAACTAATCATCCAAGTAGGCTTATGACACATGTTAGAGTTTTTTTTACTTATAGATTGTTCCCGATATTATAAGCGCATGTTATCGATCATTTTGAATCGAATTTTTTTTTTCGAATTCTACTGGCTGCGTCCTTTTGTTTACTCATTCTGTACGTGATAACATAAAAAAATGTTTAGTTTGTGATTACATTTCAAAATGCGTGTTCTTACTCCGGAGAAGAGTAAAAGTATTGTGCACAAGTAGTGAACTGTGAGTGGAATCTCGTTGAGAAAATAAGCTGAAAAAGAGGATATGAACGTCGGAGCGGTATCGGACGTTGAATTATATTTTTACGGAGGAATCAATCTTGAACAGCCCAATTTTTGAAGCAAGTGATGCCGTTGTACCAATTGACGTATATCATCCTCCGCTTGAGTTCATCATTTCATTCCCGAATCGGGTCACTTTTAAAGAGGCTTTCGACCCATCTGCAGGGCTGATTTCCATCTCCTGAAACTAGTTCTATCTTAAGTGAACTGGACAAATCTGTACCCATGGCTCGACCAACGATTAAAACATCTGCGCTCGAAATTGCTGCGAATTTTTACTAATACTAGATGCCCATTCATCGAAATGAAACAGTCTACTTGCGGAGGTACATTAAGATGACAAAATTGCTGAATCAGCTGCTGAAAATGTGTTCTTTTTGCAATGTATTTCTCCAGTGTATTTTCAATCCAATCGCCATCTGTAGATAAAATTAGCGTAGCTGTCACACGATTGCCCAACGATGTGTTAAATCTCGACGTGTTTGTTGTTTAGGAGGCTATGAAAAATTTGAAGTACTCTACCTCGACTGAACATGATGGAATAACTGCATGTGTGTTAAAAAAGTGTTGCACTGTACTTCTAAAGCCCCTTATTAAAACAACATCAGTTTCCTGCAACCGGGAAAAGATCCTTCATGAGACCAATCTTTTAAAAGGATGATAGGCAAGAGGTGCGCAATTATCGAGGTGCCACATCGCTAGCTATCTGCTCGAAGGTCTTGTCGACGATGTTATGTTTTAAGCCTGCCGGAACTGGATTACGGACAATCAACACGGTTTTTTTTCTAAATGTTCGGTTATGTCAAACCTGGCAGTTTTCACATCATTCTGCATATCTAATATGGATTGTGGCAATCAGGTTGACGCAATTTACATGGACATCACTGCGGCATTTGACTCAGTGAATCACTTAATTTTACTTTTAATGTAAAAACGCTTGGGATTATCTGAGAGATTATGCGCCTGGTTCAGGAGGCACCTAACTAATCGTCGTCTTGCTGTTAAAATTGGATCCTCTGAATCTCCTGGTTTCATTCCGACTTCAGGGTACCATAAGGAAGTAATTTGGGCCCTATTTTGTTCACCCTGTTCTGTAATGATATTAACATGCGGAGTACTCATGCACACGGACGTTTAGATTTTTTTATCGTTAACAGCTTGGCAGATTGTCAGATATTACAACGATTCTTCGATACGGTTGTAAATTGGTGTGCAGACAACCTACTGCTCCAAGTGCTGTATCGTAACATTTAGACGCAAGAAACTTCAATTTTTGTACAACTACAATATACAGGGCGAATTTCTACATCGTGTTGATCAAATAAAGGACCTTGGCGTTGTTTTGGATAATCATATGACATTTGAACGTAACTACTGTGTTACACTTAAAAAGGCTAACCGAATGCTGGGATTTGTCATACGTCTGAGTAAAGAATTTACAAATCCTGTTTGCCTACGAGTTTTGTATTGCTGCCTGGTCTGTTCAATATTAGAATCTGCCAATCTTGTGGGTAGCGCACTTTGAAGCTGTTCAACGGAAATTCGTTTGTTATGCTCTGCGTGATCTACCGTGGGATAAACCTCGAAACCTGCCACCTTATGGACATCGTAGCGCTTTGCATGGCCTTCACACGCTGTCGGATTGCCATTCCATCGGTCAATCACTATTTGTGGCGAAAATTCTCAGAAAAAAACGACTGTTCTTGGATACTCTCCCGCTGTAAAATTTATGATCCAGAAAGAGCTCTGCGAAATCGTGACTGGCTTTCACTAGAATCGAGAAATACACGCTATTGCAGTAACGACCCCTTACGTTCCGCAAACTTATTAATCAGAAACAAAAACAACTAATCAGAAAACTCAGATAGATTTAAATAATCCATTCAGACACATACGTCAGATGGTCTTTTTTTTTATAAACAAAAAACAACAATGAACCGAGGAGTGGTCGAAAATCTGGTCCTGTAAGTCCTGCAATCGACAAAATGGTCAGAGATGCCTACAAACAGAAACCATCGGGACCTCGACGTCTAACATGATGCGTGCTAAAGAGCGACTTGGGCTCAAGACGTACCGGAAGCAGAAAAAAACCAAAAAGGAACCCAAATCATGCCGCTTCTGTCAAACCAAAAACCCGGAAACTATATGAATCAATATTTTGCAAAAGTTCTGGGTGCATTATCATGGACGATGAAACTTTTTTTCGATTACAGCCGTTTTATCATTTTTATGACATTCGCGACTTCATCAACGTTGCAGTTGGCAGATGGTTATTGAAAAACTTATCCGGTACAACTGTGTTCGATTTTTGATCTTGGGCTCGAGCTCACGGACATTCGCTCAGGAAGCAACTGACTCGCCAACTGAGCTATATCACAAGTCTGACGATGTAAAAATTGAAGTCTATCCTCGAAACGGAGAAGGCCATTTTCACTGAAAAGTTGGGCAAGAAGGTTATGGTGTGGCATTCAATTTGCGAGTGCGCAAAATTTCTAGACCGTATATCATATCGGAAGCAATGAACACTCAGAACTATATCACGGAATGCCTCCAGAAGCATTTATTTTGGATCGATTTGGCATCATGTCATTATGCCACAGACACACTAGGGTGGTACAAAAGCCAAAACGTCTGTTTTGTGCCAAAAAATATGAATCCGCCAAATTGCCCCGAACCAGGGCCAATCGAGACATTTTAGGCTTTGACCAAAGCAAAGCTACGAAAATACATAAAACCAGCGGATGCGTCGTAAAATAAAAATAAAAAGATTGGTGATAAGTGGTGAAAATGGTGGGTAATGCAACTGTGCAGAAGCTTATGAGTCATGTTCGAGGAAAAGTGGGAAGTCTGTAGGGGTGTTATACTCCTCAAAACAGTACAATGTGTTCTGGAAGCACAATGTGAACGCAAGCTTCCTAAAACTGCGCGCACGGCGATAGTATTTCTACTGTTCGCTCTCGCACTGCGCGCCGATAATCGAATTTTTTAAGAGGTTTCTCACAATGATGAAAAACACAATGGGCTGATACACTCTGCTCAATGTGCTGCTCAATGAGAACGGTGGCTTTAGAAATTTGCCAAGCACTCTTCTTTGTTACATTTTTCCTTCTCATCAAAAGAAAATTAAAACGATCATCGTTCGTCCAGTCCGGCACGAAGACGCAGCGGCTGCTTGCAAGAGGAAAATTTATTTATTTATTGTTCACGGTCTACGATAACTCAATATCACACAGGCTGATTTTTCTTAATCTACGCTTAAAACTATCCTTACCGTAATCCGGGGTAAGATTGATCACTTTTTTCAATATATTTCGATTATGTTTTCTGTAAAGGGGAATGTGGCTTGTTTTATATTTTAAAGACCAGTAGAAGACTGTTATAAACATAAAACATGGATGCAGAAATTTATTAGACTACTTTAAATTTGATTTAAAAATCGTTTTCGTCTCTGTTCAGAATTTGATGCTTTGGGGTGACATTGATCAGTCTCTATTCTGACGGTTTTATCGAGTTTTCTTGATCATGAAGGATACAAAACACCTCCATAATATTTAAAAATGCTAGTTTATCAATTTAACCTTAATTTATAACGTTTAATTTTTAAAATATTTTAAATCGAAAAAAGAACTATGATGCTGCCTACATTTAGGGGCAAAAATTATAATAATTGATAAATAGTTCGTGCTTCAAAATTCAAATGAAATTTTACCTTCACTCATTCCCCTAGGCCCTCCTACTATTTCCATTTTAATTTTTACTTCAAAGCTAACGATTTGATAGGGTTCCTATCCATTTGTCCAATACGGCCTTACTCTTGGAAAATTTCTTTTTTTTTAAATATCAAAATTTTTTCATTAAATGACTATAAACATAGTACCAAAACTGCTCATATACAAAGGAAAAAAGTTGTTCTTTCACATTAAATAACCCGTTCGCTTCTAAATACTTTTTGGTATCATCAGGAGAGCTGTTTTTTGCGGGCCTTGAAAAAATAGATATTTTATGATTTTGAAATAAGATTTTTACTAACAGAAAAAAAATTTCACATACAGTCCAAATTTTGCCTATTTGATACTCAATTAATAGGCTTCCAAACGTAGAAAACAGTTTTCGAAAATTCAAACTATAGACTGAGTTATTGATGATAAAGTGGAAAAGTTTATTGTTGGTCAAATTTACCCCGGTGATCATTGTTACCCCGTTTTACGGTACTTATATTAAAGTCGAAACATGAATACACTTGGTTTAAAAGCTTACAAGAAATATCAAAGGGGTTATAAAATTCATTTCGTCCGTAATTCATCATCCTTAATGGTTCGTAACTGCACAAAGCGCGGGAAGGGACATGGAATGGTATCATTTCGATCAGGTTGGTACTGTCGATGTTTCCAGATAAAATAACAAAGTTGAATACACGCCGGAGGAGTAATATACGAGATCCGATTGGTTCCTGAATATCGCAGGAAACGTTTCTGGACAGATTCTAGCAGCTTCATACAGCCTATGGATGAAGGTGCCCAAATTTGGATATTATACTTCAAAACAGAACAGCAAAGTACTTTTAGAGTGGTGGTATCACTGAATCCTTTTGTGTGGCGTACGATGAATCCTAGCACTGTTTTAGCTTTAGCCACGGTCAAAGTTAGGTGATCCTTAAACGTGAGCGATTTGTCCAGAATCACGCCAAGATCCCTCATAGATTCAATCTTTTCAATCACAAAATCACCCGCTAGGTAACTATGCGTTATCTCTGTTCTGCTTCTGGAGAAAGTCAAGATTTTACATTTACCTAGATTCATCTCCGTTGAAATCATAAGTTTATCGAGGTCTTGTTGAAGTGAAACACAGTCTTCATAATCTGTGATGGTGCGATACAACTTTAAATCGTCGGCGTACAATATTCTTTCCGAATCGATTAATTCGGCAAGGGCGTTCATATAGAGATTAAAGTTGCTTCCTTGGGGAACTCCAAAAGGAACGGCAAAAATTGTGGACTTGATGTGACCCTGTCTGATGAATGCGGTTCTGTCTTGAAGGTATGACTCTAGCCACATGATCAACCATTTGGGGAATCCGATAGTGTCAAGCTTATCGATAAGTAGTTTGTGCGGGAGCCGATCGAACGCTTTGGTGAAATCCACATAAATTGCGTCGACTTGTTTCTTATCGGATAGAGATCTACTAATGAACGGAACATACACCATCATGTTAGTTAGTGTTGATCGCTTTTTACCGAATCCATGTTGGCATTCTTCGATGATATGTGATGAAACTGATGAAACTGAACTTATAAACAATAGCAACAAACGAAATCCGGTCGGGCTCGGCCTGTCGGCTCCAAAGCAGCGATGCCACGAAAATATGTACCATCAGTGTATTTAATTCTGTTACATTGGGACTCCTATGGACGAAGATCAGACTCATTTATGATAATTTTTTTTGTGGCAACGGTGTTCGGCAGTCGGCAGGCCTCAATTTTGGTTGTGTTGTTGCTGTTGCTTGTTTATAGACAAAGAGTTCGCTTTCGTTTGTTGAATTCAGCCTTTGGGTGGTACACATTGTGCAGCTCAATGAGCTGAGGGCGACCGCTGCGTAGCTCAGTGATTTGCTTCGATGTGGCACATTGATGAGAAAGCTAAGGCAGTGTTCGGTTTTGCTCTCTCAAAGTGCTTCTTCTTCTTCTTCTTCTTCTTACATCAACATGGCCAAAACATGTAGGCATCCTGGAAAATGGAAGACTTGCGTCTTTCATTTTTCTTTTCAGCGTATTACCTGTTACATATTGCTATGCATTGCAGATATTACTACGGCCAGGCCAACCATGTGATGAAAACCGCGAAAGATACAGGATACAGGGAAGGAATGAAGCGTGGAGATCCCTACCAAACGCTTCATATCATATTTTGAATATGGAAAGACCTAAATATGAATTTATGTCATTTGGGAAGTATATATGAAATATTGATACATTAAATGCTGTTAAGGAATTAGGAAATTACGAAACTTACCAACATTATACTCACCGCAATAAGAAACTTACCAACATTATACTCACCGCAATAAGAATTAGAATAAAGAATATTACATTTGGGTTTCTGTAAATCAGCTATTTTGCCTTCGTATCTTTCCGTCTACTCTGTGGATAGTATGATGGGTTGATGACATTAGCTCAAGTCCATAATTGCAAAAACAAAAATTGAAGTAAATATTGCAAAGCCTAAATTGATATTTCGAGAAAAATATTTCCAAATATTTATATTTTTTCACTGATTTTCGAAAACGACAAACAAGATGAAACTTACACTTCTTAGAACTTTTACTCACCAGATGTCAGTACGGTTAGTTGGAAGATGTAATACATGGTAACGCTAAAGATTGGAGTTTCGAGCTTTTATGAAGCTTTTGAAGCGCTATCTACATTAAATTTGTTGGACGCTTTTGCAATATGCAAAAAAAAAGCTGCGTCGTCATAAAACCAATTGCGAAACATCGATGAAAAAATACATTTACCTTGAAGCGTTGATGACTCAATGTTTGACTCCATTTTATTTACATTCATATACACTTTACTCACAACCCAACAAAATTATTTCTTGAAAAAACTATTTCTAACACCTCAAAATCGAATTTTAAAAAACTGTCAACAAAAAACGCGTTCACCTGGAAACAGAGTTCTCAGCCTCCTCTCGCTTTTATCTTCACGAGATTGTCTACGTTAATATTAGCACACATGTTTCGTCACTATTTCGTCTCATAATTTTCACAATTTAACAACATTACACTTGACAATTTCAAAATTTCTTAGAATTTTCGAGGGATAAAATTTAATTTCACAGAGCTCCTGAAAAACACGCCATGTCTCAACCGCTGACTACTTTGATCTCCCGGTTTTACTCTCTCAAAGTGCTATGGAAAAAATGAACATTGTGCTCATTGTGTGAGCGAATGACAACCGATGGCGAATGGCTTATGATTCAAGATTTTCATGAAATAAAAGTACAGTGTTGAGTAGGACACGCATAATATTGTGTGCTAAATAAAATAAATAAAGTTAATAAAACTATTTTTTTTTATAATAAGTACTTGGTACCGGGTGAATGCTTTGGAAATTCTAAGATCACTTGAACAAAAAATTAGAATTGCATCAAGGTCACTAAAAAGTGAATTTCTTAGATTGACAATCAGAATAATGTTTTTTCCTATGTATGTAGCTTGATAGAACAGACGGCTAGCAGTATTATTGGTATGATTTGCAATTGAATCGGAAGTTGAGAAGAGCTGGAACCTCGGCAGTGGGTCATTCTTGTGCTGATGAGCTTTGCAAATCCAGAAAAGCTTTCTGCAGCGTGAACTCCAGCAAAACTGTGTTGAAAAGCTACCTTGAAATGATTAAAATGGGCCTAAGTAAATCCGGAAAATCATTATTCAAACTTAATTAGGTGTTAACTGCAAGATAGTGAGTGGTGCCATCTACGACTTAAAACTCGAAATAGTTGTGTTTACTGAAAAAAAAACAAAGTTTTTGAATTCCCACCTGTTTTTGCTGCTATGTTAATGTAGAAATTATGCAGTTTGGTAAGATATTACAACTCAACTATCAAATTTCTTAGGGCTAGAGGAACATCTCTTGAATGCTTTCATAAACCTTTGGAATATTGGAAAAGGTCTTAAAATGCAGGGATTTATTCAAATAGTTTGTAGAAGCATTATTTTTCACTATTACACATAAAATTTTAAGAAAAATCTTGATATTTGTAGACAAACATAAGTGGTACTATTCTTATTTAGCACTTTTTTTTTTTTAATATTTTGGTCCTCAACGTCAATTGCTTCATGCAAAAAAGTTATAAAATCTATTATAATAGATCTTTTCTCAGTATTTGACTTAGTTTCAATCTTTTATCAGTCAAGACCTCAATTCAGCCTTACAAAATGTGTCTAAACGTGTCAGCTTTTTCCCACGTTTCAGTAGTTTTGATTAGATAGTTCAAGCCTAAAGAAGTTGTTACATAAACCTAAAAATAACCAACACCATTCACAACCCATTACGCCAATACGTTTCCCTAAAACGGCCACGATCGATATAATATCGCTCCAAGGGTCGTCGTCATCCGGAGGCAAGTGTGTCCAAAATTAGTTTTCCCTGACAGCGAAAATGATGTGTGCCCAAATCGAGACCCCCACACACGAGACACGATTCGACCACCCCTATGGCTAAAGTCGCGGCAGCAGTGCATTTTGCATCCTTCCCCTTCTCGGATAGAAATAACCTGAAAAATTGGCTAATTTCTTTCGATTTTGTTTTGATCTGTGCGTTCCTTCACGCAATTTCGGTCAATCCGTTGCAATCGTTGACAGGCAAATCGGAGAGCCACACAAAGAGGTGTATGCTAATCTAGTCGAGTCGTTAATCTCCGTTCCAGGGCAAGATGATCGAGCTGGATATTAGGTAATCCGATCGACGAAGACGAAGACGGTACTGTGGAACATTCCGCGGCTGTCAACGTGACCCAATGTGTGTCAATATTTGGAATAGATTTCGAAGGTGGGGAGGCAGTGGTTTGTTTCGTGTGACCTCAAAACTACGATCCACTACCCGGTCGCTAAAGTTGGAGAGGAGTTAGTTAACTTTCTCTCCTGCCACACCCCTTCGGGCAGCCTCATCGAAAAAAATCCCGCCAAAAACAACCGATGATTCAACATAACCCGGAAAGGGGACTCATCACGTAATCGGCGAAGACAAAAACAAAGCTGCGGTTTGGGGCGAGGGCTGCCTTTTTTTTTTCCTGAAATTTGGCTTAACCGGCGTTGTTGGGAGGGATTGTTGTAACGAAACGATCGATTCAGGAACCGTTTTCGATGGGGCCATAAAACGTGAGCAACATTTCACCAAACCGAAGACCCATCCATCGATTGCGGGGCGATTGTCTGCCTTTCGCAGGAGTTGAATACATTGGGGCTAAACTTCCTAGCCCCAGGGCACTATTCGTTGGTCGAAGTTTTGTCAAAGACTTTAACAATAACGGCTGTCCGTATTCGGTCTCCAAGCCGAGGGTCATAAAAGTCAAAGTCGTTGTTGGATGATCGATTTACTGCCACCGTTTCGTTTGTGGGCCGGTTGTTTTGCAACAATAAAAACTAGTTAAACCGATCAGCGGCGGCGGAAGATCGCATTTTGTGTGGATTAACATGGATCCGATTAAATTATCACCTGGCCGCCTGACCATTTGGCTTTAAGCCAGCATTGTAGCATCGGGTGAAAGCATGGTTGAGGTGCATGTCGCTTGACTTTGCCATTCACTTGATAAACGAGATACCGAAACACGTGTCGTTGATTGGCGCATATGCTTGACTTCGATTCATGAATGAAGACAATGCGCTTGTCAAACACTTATTTTAGATTTTTCAGCAGATAAGGTTGTCACTCCAAAGAAATTGACACCTTAAATTTCGAGGCAGATCCAATCCATGGAGACACATTTAGTCGTTTACACATGTGTTGTAATAAATATAGTGTTGTAGTGAAGTGATCCCTTATTTTATAAAATTTAGCCAAAAAAGATTTGTATTTACTGCCCTAACACACAGGAAAAACTGGGTGTAGGAAACACTTCCAAGTAACACAGATTAGGTCAACAAGCCTTTGAAGCATTATCATGGTTTAATTATGACATTTTATATGCAGCTTGTTTTATAACTGTTTTATTATGGTCATAAAAAAATCATAAGTTTTGCACCATTTTTTTCAGGTAGTTCTGAAAACGCTAGTAAAGCTTTTACTAAATATACTGTTTCAGATGTTTAGGAAGGGTTCTGAATGCTCTATTAAAACTCCAAAAAAACATAAACTAAGAAGTTTGTTCCAAGCTTTTTATCACATGTTTTAAGAAGGCACGCAGTGTCTGATTTTTAAACTTCAATACTTCATGAAATACTTCAAATCAACTGAAGTGGTATGAATATCTCTACAATATGAGTATTGAGTGAAAGGGCCCAACTAGTAAAAGAACAAATTTGTTGCATGACGCCATCATTAATCCAAGATGGCGGCTTCCGCTTTTCGTTTTGAAGCTTTGAAGCTTTCGTTTTGAAGCTGCTGTGAATGACTAAAAATCGCATGAAACCCCCGGAATATTAATATTAGTTGAAAAGGATAAACGAGTACAAGTCGAATTTCGCTATTTGACACCATCTTGGAATCTTTTTTCTTTTCAAACCTGTTTATTACTGATAGTAGCTTAAAACCCAAAAAATATGGGTATTGGGTAAGAGGGCTAAACAAGAAGAAGTTGAATTGGCGGCTTCCGCTTAAGATTAAAATGCTGTAAATCACTGAAAAAAAACTTTGATCTCTCTTCAAATCACTGAAAATCTAATGAAAGCCCCACAATATGGGTATAAGGGGAAATGGCTGAACTTAAAGAAGTCGAATTCAATTTTGACGACATCTTGAAATCCATGATGCGGCTTCCGCTTAACTTGAAATGATGTAGATGACTAAAAATCGAATGAAACCCTCTCAATATGGAAATTGGGTAAAAGGGCTAAACTAGAAGAATTCAAATTTCACAATCTGACGCCATATTGAATTCCATATTGAAATCAGTGGTGTGTAAACTAGTTTCGGAAAGAATCATTCGGCTGAATTCTTCCGAGTTTAACTTGTTGTGTGCAGATTGATTTTATCTTCGTTCCAATCATTACGTGATTGCACACAAAACGAAGAGAACAGTTTTGCATTGATGTTTTCCATGCCTCGCAGGAATAAAATCACACCAACGAAACAACAGAACGAAGCTACCCGTACACGAATGCACACGAGCGATCGTTTCCCGACGGACCGAGTGAACATTGCCTCGCACCCTTCTCTCGCTCGTTTCCCGTTCCCTTGTATCTATCACTTTTAGCCACGCCCCCGTGCGTTGTCCGATTGATGTGTTCGGCTGCAGAACGAAAACGATTTGAATTTTGAATTCGCAGAACTGTACGTTCGCTTCGCTGATGTTTCCCCCGATTGCTGTTTACTCCTACCGAGTTTACCCGAAGCTTACTTCCTGATGCTTTCGGAGTTGAACTATCGATAGTATCATTCATAGATGCCACACCTACCGATTTTTCGGTATTCATACCGATTTTTTACGAAAATTTTGACCAAGAATCGGTATTCACAGAATACCGATTTTTGGCAAAACCTACCGATATCATACCGATTTTTGAAAAATTCGTTCTGACAGATTTTTTTTTCAAAATATAACTACAGTACCGTTCATAATTGTATAGAAATGGAAAGCACGCGCATTGTCCCTTCGACTTTGAACTTCCATAACTTTTTACTCTGATGATATTTTTTGATCAAATTTTCTGTGTTAGATAGATCAACTATTACACTATTATACCAGAAAATCGGACTTTTTGGACTTTTACCATTCAAACTGCAATATCTCAGAAACTACGCTGTATTTTTTATTGAAATTTTGCAGAGTGATTGTTGAAATATAAAGCTAGCATGTCTGAAGTTTTTGAAATGTTCTATCGATGGGATCAAAAGTTACGTGAGGTACAATATTTCAGGCATGAACCTAAAATGCGATTTCTATAGAATTTTGGACAAATGTTTCCATAGAAAAATCCTTTTTTATGTTTAACAACCAGTAAATCTATTTCAAACAAAAAACAAAATAATATCGCGAAATTCTGATTTCAAAACAAAAATAGGTCATTTATAGTATTGTTTCTTTTTTCATTGCTTTCGATAGACATTTTTAACTGATTTGTGGATGTAGAGGATATTGTTCTCAGGAATCGTCCAAAATTCTATAGAAATCTCATTTTTAGGTTCATGCCTGAAATATTGTACATCGCGTCACATTTGATCCCATCAAAAGAACATTTCAAAAACTTCAGACATGCTAGCTTTATATTTCAAGAATCACTCTGCAAAATTTCAATAAAAAATACAGCGTAGTTTCTGAGATATTGCAGTTAAAATGGTAATAGTCCAAATAGTCCGATTTTCGTAGAATTACTGTATCTCATGCCACACAAACTTCAGAATGCTCAAATTTTGTGGTATAAAAGTGTGACAGTTGATCTATCTAATGCCGAAAATTTGATCAAAAAATATCATTAGAGTAAAAAGTTATGGAAGTTCAAAGTCGAAGTGACAGTGCGCGTGCTTTCAATTTCTATACAATTATAAATGGTACTGTCTACCTAACTATCTTTTTCCTTATTTAAATTATGAACCAATATAATTATAGTGCCTATACAGTCAGCAAGTCTAAGATCATTCGATAGCATCTTTTTCTCCTATGCCAACTCTCTTGAGATCGAATTTTGATTATCAAATAACATGGTAGATTAGAGATTATAGCAGTTTAAGATTTAAGCAAATTATATCTTGAAGTTGTGGCTTTAAAATTTAGGAACCAAAATAAGTGCACGCTCTTGATAAATAGCACAAGTCCACAAAATTAAAAAAAATCCTATGTTTTTGTGATAACTTTTGCAAATAAAAATTCTTTAAAAAATTTGTGCGCTTTTTGGCAAAGCTTTGAAACATTCCAAATATTTTGAAAATATCTACACAATAATCAACATTCTCGAAGACCACGAGTAATTTTGATTTCTATGAGAAAAAGGTAATGGAAGTTTTCATTTCGTTATTTTTTTCTAAACCACAAAAAACGGAAATATTGACGAAATTTTAGAGAAATTTTGAACGAAATTGAATTTTTGATATTTAAAAACACAAAAACTCAAATCGTTTCGCAGTCTTCAACAAAGCTGTTCAATGAGTTATGATCTTTATTATCAAATACTCAATGACTATCTTGAATGATGTCATAAATAGTTGTTATCTTATTTATTTCAATTTTTAAAAATTGTAGATATTTTTTTTTCTCAACGTTGTATTTCTGAAACAAGAACATCCCGGCAAGATCTGGATTCATGAATGTAGTAGTATTCAGTGTTAAGGTTAAGGAGCATAAAAATACTAAATGATAAAAGTTTTTAAAGTGAATAACACAATAAAGTCGTAGTGGGCAGAAATTATCATGTTTAAAAATTACGATATCAGCAAAATAGTAATTTTTCAATATTCTTTCAATAAAAATGGTATTAAAAGCTTCGAAAAAAATCGGTATTTATACCGATTTTTGGAATTTTCCTACCGAATACCGATTTTTTCGGACTTGAAAATACCGAAAATCGTTCTGCAAAGAAAAGCAAAGTGCAAGTATGTAGACTCGCGATTTTAACATCTCTGATTGAAATCACTGAAATCGTATGATACTCTCACAATATGGGTATTAGGTAAAGGGCTAAACGAGTAGAAGTCGAATTTCTCTTACCGACGCCATCTTGAAATCAAAGATGGCGGCTTCCGCTTAACTTCAAAATGCTGAAAATCACTTAGAACCGCATTAAATTTTAATGAGATTTTCAACCATGTACAGCATTTTAAAGATTAGCGGAAGTGTCCATGTTGAGTGGCGTCAAATAGCCAAACTCGACTTCTTCTTGTTGAGCCCTTTCACTCAATACATATGTGATTTTTAGTCGTTTACAGCATTTTAAAGTTAAAAAGGTGCCGTCATCTTGAATTTTATGACGGCGTCAGATAGCAAAATTTGCCTTCTTCTAGTTTAGCCCTTTAACAATATCGATGCATTGTGGAAATTCCCCGCCGTATTTTTCCTAATTTTTCATATAAAAACCTCAACGCCCCTCATTTTGTAGGTGTGTGTGTGTGTGGAATGATGCTTCTAGTTGGCGTTCGACATTAGATCTTTAGTTTTGGCGTCTAATCAAGAGGACCTTCGAATCAAAATTTTGTGCATTCGTCGTGAAAATCCAAAATATACGCACGCAAAAATAGCAAAATCGTTGAATTTGGCGGAACCAACCGTCACCAAAGTAATAAACGTGTTCGAGGAACGTATTTAGGCAACTAGGAAGCCTGGATCTGAAGCTTAAAAACGATCCGGACTATCGACTTATAAGAAGGTAGTGACTGCAAATCGCAACGATAAGCAAAACTTTTCGATAAAAATACGATCTCGGAAGCTGTATACGGCATTGTGGTAATGGACGACAAAACCTACGCCGAGGCAGACTTCAGAGTCAAGAGTATTTTACAGCAACCGGAAGGGGAAAGGTGGCAGAGCAAGCGCATATCAAACAATCAAAGTTTGCCAAGAGATATCTCGATTGGAAAGCTATCTGTATCTGTGTGGCTTGAAAAGCGACATTTTCGTTGCAATCAGGACTGTCAACCAGGAAATTTACATAAAAGAGTATCTTCAAAAGCGGTTGCTACCTTTCCTGAAGAAACATGACTTATCTGTGCTGTTTTGGCTGGATTTGGCATCATTATGGCATCATGAAAAAAAGGCCATGGAGTGGTATGTCGCTTACAACGTCCAGGTTGTGCCCATGGATAAGAACCCTTACATCACACTAGAACTTCGCCTAATCGAGAAATATTGGGAGATAGTTAAGCAGTGACCCGAAAAATAGCAGCGTGAAGAAGTTCAAAGCAAACTAGCGTTCTGCGCCGAAAAAAGGGGATAAGGTGACTGTACAAAATCTGAAGGTAGGCGTCAAACGAAAATCTCGACCACTGGGACTAGGTCGGCCGGAATCTTGACTGAGTATTTTTTCCGTCTTTTATACATATTGAACTTCAAAAATAATGATACTTTGATTTTTCTAAATAAATAATCGATTAAAATGCAATTTAGTCTGATAACTTAGCACGTTCTTCGCCATGAGACCCATATTCGTGTGACGGGTGTATTTCTTGGGAAGCCCCGTCACATCAAAAACGTGTGACGCTCTCTTACTCAAGTTTACCGCTCAGTTTAGCCACATGTTGCAAATCTGGGATTCTCCCCCTTTTCTTTCTCGCTCCGAGAATTTCTTTGGGCCTGGCTAGTAAAACTACCAAAATAAGCGCGGCGACGAACGTGTTAATACCTAAAACTGTTACTTGAACTGTAACTGTGGTATTGATCAATACTGAACTGCAACATTGGGAGACCTTGGTCCCTTGTAGATTGTGATGTTTTCTTTTTTTTTTCAATTTTCAAAAAACCTACAATGAAGAATGGTGACTCTAAAATGTAGATACCTGTCAAAAGACACATAGCTCTGGCATATTGAGAAAGATTTTGTACAAAATTGTAAACTCGATAGTAAAGCAAACTGAACACTCCTGAGAAACATTTAACATATTTATTAGTGGTTTTTATTTTCTTAAATAAATAATTATTCCTAAAGGAAACTTCAAGAAGTATGATAAATCTAGTAAATATTTGAAAATGGTTAGGACAGTGTTCGATTTCTGCATACGGAAGGAATTATTTGGATTTTATCTTACATAATGAATTAACATTGAACATAAAAATTTACGCATTCAGTTTATTTTGAAATAGGGTATTTTTAAATACCTATACGTTCGAAAGAAAAATATAAATTTTCGAATTATACATGGGCCAATCACAACCACTTCATTTTTTTTAAATATCTAAGCTGTTATGCACACCTTTGGCTCCAAGGGCCTCAAATGGTTTCGAGACTTGAAATTATGCAAAATGACTTGATTAATTCTGATGACTATAAGATAAACATATGACTGGTTAAAATCGGATAAAAAAGTATCAAACGGTTTTGGGTTCCTTTTGGGCTCAATAACAACTGTACTAATTTTTGTGGCTCTAGGATTTTAAATGAGCTGTAGCAAAAAATTCAAATTTGGTTTTGAAATTAAATTAGTATGGAATAGTGACTTTTTTGTCAAAAAAATTCCTTCAGTCTCACTGCTGCAATGAACTCGAAATTTTTCAGGCTACATCTTATTGCTGAAGATTCAAAGAGCAATTTTGCTCACGACCGTGAACCTCTAAATTGCGTCAATCAAAAATAATGACGACTTCAAAATCGAATAATTTTATTTATATTTGTTACTTTGATTTATCGGCCTAGCGGTGAAAAGTGATGTCCTTTTTAGTAAGGACATCTAAAGATTATGAATTTTTTTTTATATAGATGGATAGAAGGTTAGAAGAAATGAAAGATGGTGAAAATGAGCGGGTAGAATTTGTTTAGAAGCATTACCATCACATACCAAATTTTTGTTCCTACCGAGCCTACTACTATGAAGTGGTAGATACAGATAGAGTTGCATCTACCACCACACATTAGTAGGCTTAGCGTGGTCCGCCCCACAAGCGAGAACTTGTAGTGCGGACGAATTCGTCCGTTCACTTAAGGGAAACTTAAACTTCACGGGAAGAGTTTTCGTTAGACAATGAAAAAACTGATGAAATGAATCAATGTGCTAATTTTATTTTCTCAAAGCCGTTTCTTATATTTTTCATAAGTCGTACTTGTGAAAACTAAAAGAATTTCATAAGAATCTTATGTGAAACAATTGTACACTCTTAAAAGCAGTTCATGAGACGCATCTGACGAATATTCTAATAAGGATTTGCCTGAGTGTAGGATAGGAGCCATTATACATTGGAAGCTAGCCGGCGTGTTATGCCATATGCAGAAGTGTTTTCGTGTTATCAGTTGGTTCGATTGTTGTGAATTGTGATAGTTGTTATAACGGGTTTTTCGGGCCGGAACTTGTTCTTGATAAGTTACAAACCCTTCTCATCTCGGAAAAAGGTGGAGGGGTGAAATATTAAATCGGCGTAAAATTTCACACAATTCGATCAATATATGATCGATTCATATCAAATTTGATACACATTTAGTTTTTTCACAGCAACTTCATGCATTATATAAAAAGACCCTTTTTCCGTGGTGGGAACTTTATATTATAACATAAGAAGACTGAGGCGATTTGAGGTCATTGTTGAATTTCTCAAACCCTGGGGTCTAGAAAGCTTCGTTTTGGTTCAAAACAAATCCATGATTTAAGTATGCAATGTCTATAGCGTTGAGACAAAGTTATAGAATTCTTCTTCTGTCATTTATAAATTGTGAACAAACATGATCAAAATAGTCAATTGACATTCTATCTTAGAGTTTTGTTTGATTTTTTCCAAGGATTAGGGCTTCCCGAATAAAGGATCAAGTCTCCTTCAATAGAGGATCAAGTCTCCCCTAACTTCAAAAATTTCGCAGTTTTTTTAGTCACACGAAAATGCTTCTAGTTCATTTACGGGTTCATGTATCGTTATAATTTTTGGAGCAAAGAAACTTGAAATTACAAGCTGTCAGAAAATGTAAAAAGGTGTTAGCTACTAAATTTTTCCAAAAATGTATGATGAAAATAAGAAAAGGATATCAAGTATCCCCACTCTCCCCTATTTTTTTAAGTACTGTCAAAGAATCTGAACAATTTTAATGCATCAAAAATTCAATTAGCAATTATGAAGCCTTAAAAATGTTGAACAAATTGTATCTCATTTGTTGCAATATTGAAACAACAAAAACTAATGAAAAAAAATTGTTTTTTTCTAGCATAAACTGCTTAGTTAGATTTCAGTTAAGTAAATTCCGTTGACTAAACGTCTATTCTCAACGTTCATAGTTCATGCAGTAGAGAGTAGTAACATAAACAGGTTTCTGGCCACAAATTTATTTCATTTAAATATCGCTTTTTTTTTATTCCATAAACTTTCGATAACAAATTTCGAGTTGAAGATGCAACTGATATAATTTGTTTTTTTTTTTCAAATAACTTGTTAGTAATGTGTTTTTAATTTTTCTCGTTACAGGTATGATTACAAACAATGTAAGGTTGAGGTGAGAACAAACATTGATATTTTCAGCTTTAAAGGCATTACGAACGGTGAAATTAGAGGACGGTCCGATGAGTCTCAACCTACATATTATAAACGAAATTTTCGGAAAACAGTGATTGAGAAAAGTTGCCTTTTCACTAATATTGCCAGAATTTTTTCAGCACGTTTCCGGGCCGGACAAAACTGGGTTATTTTATCTTAAAACCTGGCATAAATACCCGGGCATTTAATTTAAAAATATTCAGTTAAAAATCCGGGAAAATTTGGTCAAAACCCAGGATAAACTCAACAAAAATGAAGAAAAAATACTTGAAGAATTTTTTTTTCATCAAAACTCATCAGCAGATTTTAAATCGTATTTTAGGTTTTCAAAGAACTTTTCATGATTATTTTTAAAAACCTTGCTCAAAAAATTTTGTTTTGGATACATAAATTTTGAAAAAAATTACAACATAATTTGTTAATTGTTTTGTTTGATTTGACAAATAAAGTGGATGAAACCGGCCATAATCCGGACTATTTCAATGAAATCCGGGGAACCAGGTCGGACCGGACTTTTCCCTAATTTTGTATTAAATATCCGGGCAAACCCGGATAAAACCTGACAATCTGGCGACCTTAATTTCAACTCAATACTTGTTGAAAAATACGGTTTCAGAGGTCTAAAATATATATATATTTCTGTGGTCTCAATACCACAAATTGCAAATCGACAGGTTATTTTGCATCTATTTTTTTATTAAAGTTGTATGGAAAGGTCGAAGTATTAAAATGTTTTTATTCTGCATGCTTTCACACATGTGGTTTAACATTCGTAATCTCAATTCAGACCATGTTGAAGCTTGTGATATCCATTTTTCAGGGCTCTCATGGAAGAGTTAGGGGTTGCTTGCTTTTGAATTCGATCAATTATAATTTAGAAATTTTGAAATTACTTTATAATATAAGGGTCAAACTTTTCACTTATTACTGATTCCAATGTTTATAAATCTGGCCCTTATTCTGCGCCGCGCGTGAGTTGACGAAATTGGAGTCACCTCACAACCACGGTACTCTTTAGTCAGCTTTTTCCGATAGTCGATGGAAGTGAAGTGACAGAGGTTCATTCCCAAAGTTCATCCGAAGTAACTATTCTCACCTAAAGCGACTCCTGGACTCGACTCGGCTATCATCACACATGCGCGGCACAAAGTACACTTTGATCTGCTTTGATGTAATTTAAAAAAATAAGCCATTTCTATTCGTAAGGTGATCAACCCTCCCCGTTTTATTTGCAGGGGTGCCGATCGCCGATCGTAAATTCTGGGGCCCTAATTAGGGTGTGTATGCGTAATCGTGACCAGGGTATCTTCATCTAGGTACTTATTGACCACAATTCCATTAAGGAGACCGCTAGACGGTGGTGCAATTCGATCGGTAAAAATTATTATGCACCCGGGGCTGGACAAATCGAAGTTATGCAAACATAAAACAGTTAATATGGTTGTATGTTTGTGGTGCCAATTACCTAGCAATTCGCATCAATTGACAACGATGACGACGACGCCCGTCCTCCGTTCGATGACTGTATAGGTAATCTTTTTGGCGAGGCAATAACTAGTGCTTTTGGCGCGAGAGTGCAGTTATGGTTATTGGAAATGCGAGTTTGTCGCTTGGCCGGGCGTTTAAGTCTCCTCAGAGTGAAAAGCTTTTACTTGAAACATTTTCACGTCCAACTTTCCCTCCAACTTTGGGTCCGGTGGTGTGGACTAATTTGATAATGACCTTTGACGATTGTGTCGTAAACTTACTTCGGATTTTTATGAAAATCCGATGGAAACAACTTGTTGCAAACAGTAAAAGTTCATACAAAAGTAAATTTTTGGAATTTGTCCAAAATACATTTAACTTTTCACCAAAAATAAGATTTTTTTTTTAAATACTTTAAAGAAAATATCAGAAATCAAAACATTCCCGGAAGAAAAGACCATCGCGATTGGTCGCGAAACTTCAGTCCGGTTCAGGCTATCTCGACTCGAATCTCTGAATGATTGATGCTGCATGCGCTTAATCTTCAGCCAGCTACCCTCTACCCAAGAGAATGTGTTTTCGTGTCCATGTGCACCCTCATCATTAAGTTGACACATTCATTCATCACTTACCTTCTCGATACGTGGGGTGATCTATGAGGCGGCATTTAACTATGTTGTAGCTCCAACTCCGAAGCAAGTGCGTGCGTGCGCCATTTCGATGTTATCCATCCGCGCCGGTCGAGCAGTAAGTCAAGCTGTCAAAACCTCACTCACCGAATGATCTGTTGCGTTGCGTTGGGTTGCGTTTTTTTCGTTGTTGCTGTTGTTGTTGTCAAGAGCGATTTATCCCCGCGGCCACTTTCGCGGGCCATAAAACCTACCGCACCGGACCGAACGAATCATGATCATGTATGGTGGCCTCTGTTCATCACGGGTCTCGATCCCCCATTTGTAGAAAGTGACAAAACCCGGTTGAGGGCATTTCCAGCATCCAGCAGCACCAGCACGGTCTCTTTTCTTTTGATTGCCTTTTTCTCCCTGCTTTAGAAAGCGAAAACACTGACATTGCCAACCACTCGAAATCCGGAACAAGTTCTGCTTCTTATTGCGCTACGTGCACATTTCACTGGCTGGCTGGTTGACTGTTGTTGTTGCCATTATGTATACTTTTATTGCGCTGATCGACGACGCATGGTAACAGTGGCGTAGGTGGCGCGGAATAATGGGCGGGTCACCCGTTGCTACGGGATGCGCGAGGGATATGCATGCTTAAGCATAAATTATTTTGCATTACCAATCAACCTGTTGACGGGTGCCTCCTCAATAGGTACTTTCAAGAAAAGATGGTTACATAACAACATCGAACTGTTCATTACAATAAAGTCCGATAGCTGTTATAGCTACGAACGAGTTCATTCTTATAAAGATGGATCATAAGAAGTAAGAATGGGCAATTTTTCGTTAATTTCACTTCTTTTTAACATCAAGTTTTAACTTTCTTCTTTCGAAATCATTGTCATAGTTGCGTGGTGCAGAAAGTTGGCAGAGGACACGATGAGTGTTTAGGACTTGAATCAAAGAACAAGATTGAATTCGAAGAACTCCCAAGGGATCATTGTCACCTTGCCATGCTCTTCATCTATACCTATATGTATTAAAATGGATTTCTGTCTGTCTGTCTGTTCCCTATAGACTCAGAAACTACTGAACAGATTTACGTGAAACTTGGCAGGTGGGGGTATTGGAGGTCGGGAAGGTTCCGATTATTTTTCTATTTATTGGTCACTGTCTACGGCAATTTAATGTCATACAGACTGATTACTTAATCTTATCTTAAAACTATCTTTACTTACATTGAAATCAAAATATACATACATACACTTGGTTGAACAATTTACAAGATATGTCAAACGGGTTATAAAATTCGTTCCTACCATAGTTGTTCAATCTCAGAGGCTCAAAACCCCGTAAGGAACGAGAAGGTACATGAAACGGTATCATTTCCACGAGGCTAGCACTATCAATATTACCGGATATGACGTCGAATATAAACAGACGACGAAGTAGTGTAATACGTGAACCAATCGGTTCGATGTTTAAAATTCCACATCGAGCATGGTAATGTGGTAGGCGTTCGTTCCATGGTAGGTTAGGCAGTGCGTATCTCAGGAATCGCTTTTGAACTGACTCGAGTAGCTTCAATCCTCCGATCGTGTTTGGTGCCCAGACTTGAATATTGTACTCCAATCCACAGCGAACAAGCGAGCAATATAAAGCTTTGAGAGTTGTAGTGTCACTGAATCCTTTGGTATTCCTGACCAAAAATCCTAGGACTGTTTTTGCTTTTGCCACCGTTACAGCTAAATGTTCCTTGAATGATAGCGACTTATCTACAATAACACCGAGATCTCGAATAGACTCAACTTTTTCAATAGCCACGTTATCAGCTGTGTATTGATGCGAAATTGCAACCCTACTTCTGGTGAACGTAATAATCTTACATTTTTTAAGATTCACTTCCATCATATTCACTTTGCACCAAAGCATAAGCTTATCGAGGTCCTGCTGTAGTGACAGCAGTCTGTGTAGTGAGCTATTGAGCGGTACATTTTGAGATCGTCTGCATAGAAAACTAATTCGGAATCGATAAGTTCACAAAGGTCGTTCATGAAGAGGTTGAACAAAAGTGGACCCAGATGGCTGCCTTGAGGAACACCGGATGGAACCATCATATTTTGAGATTTGATGTGACCTTGTCTGACGAAAGCAGTTCTGCCTTGAAGATATGATTCAAGCCATTTCACCAGCCAAGTTGGGAATCCCATTTTGTCCAATTTATCAATCAGGTGCTTGTGAGGTAGTCGATCGAAAGCCTTTGAGAAGTCCACGTAGATTGCATCCACTTGCGTCTTATTTGCCAAAGAACTGCTAACGAAGGGGACATAAACCATCAGGTTTGACAATGTTGATCTCTTTTTTCTAAAACCGTGCTGACATTCATCAATGATATGGGATGAAACTGTGCTCATTGCGTTAAAGATCAACAGTTCGAAAACCTTTGCCAAGCAATTCAATATAGAAATTCCACGGTAATTCTCTACAAGGTGAATTATGATTTGAGAACCCTCACTTTAACAGGAAGGGGGGAGGGTCTCCCAAACAAAAGACTAATGTTTGCATAACTCGAGAACCGATCAAGCAAATGGTACCAAACTTGACATGGGAGGGTATTTGGGTACGAGGAATGTTTCTATAAATATTTGACACTCCTCCCTTCTTCCAGTGAGGAGATAGAAATGGGGAAGGGGGGCAGCCTCACAATTTTTTACATAACTCAAGAACTAATCAAGCTAATGTACCAAATCTGGCATGGGATGGAATTGGAAAACAAGAAATGATTCTATAGCTATTTTTGACAACTCCCTGTTTTCAGTGGGGATATGGGCAAGGAGGGGGAGTCTTCACTGAGAAATATTCGAGCAAATGGAACCAAATTTGGCTTGGAGGAATATTTGGGTATAAGAAAGGGTTCTATGAATGGAGTTTGCTTCGGGTCTCAGTCGCGTTCGGTTCAATTTTTTCATTGCTCCCGCGCGCTGATGTTTCTGTTGCTATCGGAAGATTAATTTCGGTATAAAAAGTGATGGTGTGATTCGTTTGAAATGGCAAATGAAAGAAAAAAGCTAAAATTGGTCATTTTGAGTTTGGTTAAGCGAAGCTGGACGAATTCGGGGAAGTTTTTGTGAACGTGAGATTTACAGTGAATCGTTCTTTGAGTTGGAGTGCCCTTGATGATCGTGAAAAAATAAAATCCAAGCAGGGCGTCATTTTATTCATCAATAAGCGATACCTGCATAGAAGAAAAATAAGAGGGTATTTAGAGTTTCGGTGATGTGGTGAAAAAAATGGGAGATAAGCGAGATAGAATCGAATCGGAAGCCTGCTCGTTTAAGGAATCCATCATTGTTTTATTATATGTGGTGTTTGTGTGCAATTACCTGAAATGCTGGGCTGGGAGGGAGTTCAAGCTTCCATCTGTATTTGCAAATTTGCAACTGCAACTCTTTGAAATATACTATCAGTGGGATTGTGATAGTAGTGGTACAAAGTGTTTGATAGAATTCAAAAGTTGAGATAAAAGGTCGGTCGCATCGCATAGTTTTTCCCGTCGTGGAACGTAGGAGGCGGTGAAATTTGAATTCTTATGAAGGAAGATGGTAAAGTCGCTCGCATGAGTAAATTATCTATGAAAAGGAAGTGTTCGCTGAACGTTGTTGCACAAACGGAGGGAGAGCGACTGTTTGATGTTTATATGAAAGAGTAGCAGGTCCTACGTCAACAAGGGATTTGCCAGAAACAGAAGAATACCGGCGAGATATTTGCTGTTTGATTTTATGTATCGTTTTTAACTTTTGAATAATCAAACTAAAAGAATCGAAGCATATCAAATGTTGTTAGAACTCGGTAGCATATTCTCGATCCAGCAGAAATACCGCCATATTACATAGTTTTCTAAAACATTTAAAAATTTCAGAATTTTAATGACTTTTGCTTTTGAATATTTGGAAAATTGATGGAATGGAAATTTGAATCATGTTGATTTCAAATACAATATTTTTGAATTCTCAACATTTAGAAATAATGAAATTAAAAAGCATTGAACATTTGAAATTTAAGGAATTTTTAATTTTAATAATTTGAAATTTTTTTATTGTTTTTGAAACGTCGGAAATTAAGAACATTTGTAAATTACTTAATTTTGAAATTTTAATTTATTTATTTTTAAAACAACCTAACCAAAAATTTCATTCACAGAAAGTGCTAAAGGTAATTGTATTGTTATTGTAACTATTATTGTAATTATTTATTTACTATATATTCGGGGTATGGGACGGTCCACCCGGGCATCAGATTGAAGCGATTCTTGAGGAGAGCATTGGGCTACCTCACCAGCAAGGGATCGTGGATTGAAGGCGGGTCCGTCTCCCCACCCAGTGGAGCGCTTAGCTTTATAACGGCTCGAATCAAACGCTGTATAATTTTGTTATGTTCTTTCGGTGGAGAAGATTTTATCCCATCCCTTCTTAGAAATGTAAGTGCCTCTGCTTACATTTCTTCTCCTTTGGAATAGTCCACTCAAAGGCATTCGGATTTATACAGTTGATGAATTTTTAACAAGTTATTATGCAAAAGTTGCTCGCTGCTACCGGCTGTGCCTTGCTAGCTGGGTGGTAGAAATACATACATACATACATACATACATGAGAAAGGGTTCTATGAATATTTGATACCATTCTCTCCTTTTTATGAACAGATAGGAAGGGGGAGAGGGCTCCTTTACATTTTCTAGCATAATTAAAGCATATGGATCTAAATTTGGCATGGGAAGATATTTTGATACGAGAAATGTCTCTATGATATTTTGAAAACCCTCTGTTCTTCCAGTGGGGAGGGTGCAATCATACAAATTTTGCTATGAATCGTTGGTACTACTGCCTTCTTCCAGCGGGATGATAGGAAGGAAAGAAGGGGGCTTAGTTACAATTTTCCGCATAACTTGAGAACAAATCGAGCAAATGGAAACCAATTTGACATGGGAGGGCATTTGGATACGATAAACGATTATATGCTTATTCGGGACTCCTTTCTCCTCCAATTTGGGATAAAGTCAGGTAAGAGGGGAGAATTGTTTTGCATAAATCAAAAACTTTTCATACAAATGGAACCATTATGACATGGGAAATCATTTGGGTATGAGAAATGGTTCATGATTATTTAAAACACCATCTTTTTTGCAGTGATTACATAGGAAACAGGAAGGAGTTCCAACATCATTTTTTTGGTATAGAAGTAATCAAGTAGAAAAATTATATTTGACATGGGAAGGTATTTAAGTACAAGATATATTTATATAGAGTTTTATAGACTTGGACGGAAGGAGGTTCCAGATAAATGCTGATGTATTGCTTAAAACTTATCAACCAATATAACCATATTTGTTATTAAAGTTTTTGATAACGACAAAATGGGAACCCTACATCCTTCCAGAATTTTTCGTATGGAGAGGGGAAAGGGGAGCTTCCATTCAATCTTTTTGGCATAAACCGAGCACTTATGATACCTACAAAAAAAATTTAAATAATTTCTAGAAATTTCAATTATTCGGTCAGCTAGTCTAACTATATATATATAAAAATGAATGTTTGTCTGTCTGTCTGTTCCTTATACAGACCCCGTTCGTTTTTGGCAACATTCGATTTTAGCAACATTCGATTTTGGCAACATCCGATTTTGGCACATGTGCCAAAATCGAACGATTTTTAGAAACGACATGACCTTTTCGTTTTCTGTATAACAGGACCAATATAATTTAGACAAAAACCAAAAATACGTTTTTACGTTCAGAAATGGTGATAGAATACAACAACAAAAACAAAAGTTTTTTAAAAAATTTATAAAGTACTCAAAAATTACAAAAAGTTGAAAAATTCAAAAAGTTAAAAAACAAATTCAAACAAAAGACTGAAAATGATAAAAAACAACTGGAAAATAATGAAGAATGATGAAAACTGCAAATGAATCAAATGAAAACAAACATTCTAAACAAAATAAGCAAAGTGCAAAATGCATCAAAAACATGATGAAAAAAATTAGAAATTACTTCAAATGGTCGGAAATTGACTAAAAATGTCGTTTTTAGTAATAATAACAACTATTTTGTAAAAATAACTGAAAAAAAAATTGAGAAAAAAAAAACCGTTCGATTTTGGCAACACAAAATGTACGGGCGTGTTGCCAAAATCGAACGGGGTCTGTAGATTCGAAAACCACTGAACCGATTAAAGCGAAATTTGGCATGCAAGAGTTTTTGGGGTCGTAAACGGTTTCTATAATACTTTCAAAGCGCTTCGACTTTAAGGAAGGTGGGCTCCCATACAAAATCGACAGAAATTTGACAACATTCGGACAATTTTCGGAAACTACTAAACCGATCAACGTGAAATTTGGTGTGTAGCCGTTTTCAATATCGGAAATGCTTTTTATACTACTTTCAAACCTCTCCGGGTACGAAATGAGGGGGCTCCCATACAAAATTAACTGAAAGTTGTCAACATTCGGAACATTTTCGGAAACTAATGAACCGATCAACGCGAAATTTTGTGTGTAGCCGTTTTCAAGATCGGGAATGCTTTTTTATACTACTTTCAAACCTCTCCCAATCTCAAAAGAGGGGGCTCCCATAAAAAATTAACAGAAATTTGGCAAAACTCGGACAATTTTTGTAAACTACTGAACCGACCAACGTGAAATTTGGTATGTAGCCGTTTTCAAGACCGAATATGGTTTTTATACTACATTCAAAGCTCTCCGAATCCGAAAAGAGGGGACTCCCATACAAAATTTACATAAATTTAACAAATTTCAAACAATTTTCGGAAACTACTGAACAGATCAACGTGGAATTTGGTGTGTAGCCGTTTTCAAGACCGGGAATAGTTTCAAAAATACTTTCAAATCCTTCCAAATTCAAAATAAGTGGGGGGGGGGGCTCCCATATAAAATTAACAAAAAAAAATACAAAATTAAACAATCCTTGAAGGATTTCTTTTAAATAATTAATAAACGTTTAGACATAATGATATGATTTAAAGAATTGACAAATAAGTTTAAACAAAATTTGATAATATATTGTACTTATTGGCGCTTCCATTTTCAATGATGACTCTTATATTAAACAAATGTATCATACATATTATTAACAATTTGGCACACTTTTTGATTATGTACAAACTTTCCTGTATTTAAATACCCCTCCTCCTTCAATAAACAAACCTTCAAGAAGCTCAGGTGCCATGAAAAACAGTTCGAAAAACAGTTTTAAAATGAAGTTTATTTTAATTAGAATAATTGTAATGAAGTTAAATTTTTCCATGCAAGGGGTAGCGAAGCACACCGGGTTAGCTAGAATGCAATAAAAATTATATGGAAACCCTACTCCCCAATAGAAGAAGGAAAGAGCTTCAGTTAATCATAGAATTACTCACCAATGCCAAATTGGTTCCATTTGTCTAAATAGTTTCCGAGTTATGTAAAAAATTGTCATATAGGCCCCTCCTTCTATTAATTTTTCCTTACTGGAAAGAAGGAGGGGTTTCAAATAATAAATGAAATGTTTCTCACACCAAATTATTCTCCCATGCTAAATTTGGTACCATTTGCTTGATCAGATCTCGAGCTATGCTATAATTTGTCTTTTGTTTGGGGTTTCAAACTATAAAAGAAACTTTCCCCCACAGTCTTCAACCTGCTAATTTTCAGTATTCCCAGTAGTCCCAGTCCCTCCAAGTGAAAAGGGGCAGATCGGGAAGCAACAATACCCCGATAAGTGTATTGGAGCAGTGTTCCGAAAATCACTCAATTCTCATGAAAGACACTGAAACGTTTTAAACAGCGAAAGCAAAACCTAAATTGTCGGTTGGTTTATCTCCCAGCGGGGCAAAGATTGTGTTCGACAGCGCTGCTCCGAGAATCAAAGAAATACAATTTGAAAGAGAGGCGTTTCTTCTTTAGTTGGAATTCTTAACTGACTGAGGAGCTACCTGATTTTCAGTTTCCTCTTTCAGTCAATAACTTTTCTTGTTCAATCACTCACTCACTCACCCGTTTACTGATCGATGATCGAATGCTGTCTGCCTGATACATCTTGCTTGTTGTTGCTGTTGTTGGGGAGGACCAAAATAGCCATTCGAACACGCAGGCAGTAAGTATGAACATATGTTTCTGTAGCTTTGCCAGAAAGTATGCAGGCAGTATGAACCGATGCAAGACCGCATTGATTGAGTTTGAGTGAGTGAGTGAGTGGATTTTCGAGTTGGATCTTGTATCAGTTAGTGTCTCAATCACTTCTGATACACCAGGTAGTAAGCTTGAGAGATCGACTTAGATGCGAATCCGCTCTCGCTTTTAAATCTTGTTTTCATTGACTTCGCATTGTTTGGGAAGAAATTTGCGCCATGTCGCTCTGCCGATTCTCTAGGGAACAACAGGCAGCAGCAATCGGCTTTGAATGTTTCCAACTAGAAACCTATCATGAGCGTTTCTTCTGAGTGATTTTCGGAATACTGTATTGGAAGCCTTAATTTCCCATAAGAGTGGACAAGGTTTAGTGTGCTGTTCAGATTGTCCAGTGATCATACAGTCCACTATTTGTGTGTGACGATCTAGAACATTTTGAGCATAGTTTTTGAGAAATTACTAGTCAATAGAATTACCAATTTCCTCAATCGCAACAATGTTCTATAATAGTAAGCAATATGGGTTTAAACCAGACTCAAATACTCTTATTGCAATTTCTGAACTTTGGGGTGCCATAATCGAAGAAATTGATTCCAAAAATATAGTTCGTGCCTTATTTCTGGACTTAAAAAAGGCGTATGATACGCTTAATCACGGCACACAGTGGCCCAGGATCCACACTTTGATGGTCAAAATTGACTGTAGACCGGAGGGTTGGTTGTAGCTCATCGGTGTCTTGGACAAAGTTGTATTGATGGAATTTGATTAGTTTTAATCATAAGCATGTAAAAATGTGGGTTCTCGTGGGGTCCTTACCAAATGATTTAAAACAGTTGGTTAATTTTCAATACAAATTCATACATTAAAGACCCCTTCCAAAGAAAACATCCGCATTTCTCGTAGAAATGTCGGATTTTCCTCAAGGGCATATAGGGCCACTGCTGATCTTTTATATGTTAATGATTTATGTAAACCACTTTTTGGTGCAGCAAGGCTTTTCACAGATGGCACTGGACTTTTTTATTCAAGAATATCTCCAATTACTAAAAAAGATAATCTGGAGCATGATTTAAAATTACTATCCGCATATTTCAACAGAAATTTACTGTCATTAAACTACACAAAAATAAAGCATATGATATTTCGCTTATCCAGGAAAGTTTACCACCACATAGAGACCACAGCATATATCATTTTGTTATAGAAAAAGTAAAAAGCTTCAAATACGAAGATATTCACTTAGATAATACTCTTTCGTGGAATTGCCATATAAAAAATCTAGAAAAAAGAATTTCTACTCTCTGCGGTGTCCTGTGGAGACTACGACGTTTTGTTTCTCAACATGTCTTGTTGAAGTTCCTTATCCCCTTATCTCAGTTTGGAGACGAGCATCTCAATCACATTTCCAGAAGCTGCAATCCTTGCAAAACAGGAAAAAATATCAACTTTAGAGCTCCTATAAGAACACACAATACTTGTCATTTGCATTAATTATAAATAATATTGTACACAACGCTGGCGGTCATTGATAACCTTAGGTCAGAAAAGAATTTCTTTTTCGGATCAACCAAATATAATACCTTACCCAATGAAAGAAACTTATTGTAGATCCACATCCAAAAACAAAATGATTCAAATGATTAATGGAAAAATAACTCGTTAAACAAGTCGATTAAAGCAAGCTGCTAGTGTAAAGATTTATAACTTTGCAGCGTTAATTTTGTAGAAATTTTGAGGTAGTGGTAGAGGTGTTAGCAAAAAAAAAAGTTAGTTTTTTTCAAATTTACTATAATTTTATTGTACAAGAGTTAAATTCATTTTCAACATGAATCTCTTCAGAGGTCACTTTTTTCAATTAAGATTCATAGTGCAAATTAGTGTTAATGATATTCGTCACATTTCATCGCAATTAATAATATTTTTTGTGTTCTCAACATGGGTAGAATTTGCTCGCCAATTAAATAATCTTTCTTTTTCAATTGCTGCCAGATGTTCTGAAAACAGTAACGTCCATTACCAGGGAGCTCAAATGAGCCTTTAGGTGTGGGGAAGAAAAAAAAAGTGTAGGAAATACAATTATTTAGAAACAAAGACCTCTTGTGACGAGTCCTTTAGAGCAAAATCAGAGCGACAACGAGATATCGGCGGTCTATGAAAAATAATCATCAACGGATTGCAGATTGCCTATTGGGAAAATTAAAAATAGTACACACTTGGCTAGAAAATCAAAGGCAGATGATTCGAGCAGTCAATGTTGTGATCCTCATCATACATACAATCTAACCATCCGATGGTTACAGGTATTAATTTGTATGTAATCCTGCATTGCAAGACGAGTTCCCCGTAAAATGTAGTTCGAACCATTTTGGAATTTCGCATAACTTGCGTTCCATCACGGCTCAATGATCTGTCCCGCAGATTATTTTCAACAAGCAAAACTCTCCTGAGCACATGCCTTCAAGACCACTTTTTCCATCTACCTACTTCTAAGAAATTTACGCCTCTCTCGTGCCCAGACTCCGGCGTGGCGTTGGCCTTTCTTTTCCGGCGTTGAAGCCAACCTTCACAGGGATCGTGTTTCTGCGCTTCGCGTCGTCGTCGTCGAAAGCGAAATTGTTCAAATTTGTTTTTAAGTGCACGCTCTTTGGGGACGATGACGTGACAAACTGTTTACGACCGCCCGCCGTGTCGCACTTTTTTTCGTTTGTTTGTCTGTTTTTTTTTTCTTGTCTAATTTGTTTACCTATTTGATGTTTTCACCAGCAACCGGTCGTCAGTGTTTGTCCGTTTGATCTCTCCTCGAAAAGGTTCCGTTAGGAGGCCTTACAGGTTTTTTTGGATCAAACTGTCATAGATTTTTTTTTGTTAATGCCAGTGGGTCGAGATGAGGTTGGCGATTTTTTTTAACGTCGATTTTTTTCTGGTTCATCGGTATCGTCATTTTGAGACCGATGATAAAGTGATGAAGGGAAATTGAATTGCCGAAGGTCAGGTTAGATGACTAGCGGATATTGAGCACGGACACACCTTTTCGATTGATAGCCACTGTCTCTACCACCGTGTATCAATAATATTTTTAACTTAAATAGGGTACATATATTAAATGTATTAGGACTTCGAAGAAATCAACAAGTAATAAAAAAAATTTGCAGCTATTAAGGTCATTTGCGGGAAAATTTAATACTTGACAAGGATAATTTCCTATAGAGAAAAATATTAGATAACTTGATTTTTCGATGCTGCAGTTGGTAATGGTATCATTGAGGCTCACTAGTTAGGTGTTATGTAATTAAATCAACATAAGCCCTTATTTGCATTTTAATTCACCTAATTCGCTTCAGCAGTGTAGAGAATTTGCTAGCAATATTCCAACCGTATGACTATGTCTGTATGCGCATATATGCGAAAAGTGTTGTACTTTGAAAAAAAAAATTCGACAACCGCAACTAAAAAACAATTACAACAACATTCATACAAGTTGTACTTAGGTGCCATTTCGGTTTCCGTACAAGAAAATCACTAGGAACCGAATGACTTGTAGAGGAAACCAACAAAAAAGTTCAATCGACATGGTTACTTACCTACATACATTCATATCAACACCATCTTGGGGAAATCAATTAATCGGCATTACACGTGTTTTTGCACGCTGAGCTACCAATGAATTTGATACGTACAATGCCGATGTTTTTTTTTAAATTATGAACTATGAAAGCAGTTTCCTCCTAACTACAGAAACAAACAAGTATTTCTAACGATGAATAATGATAATAAAAGAATACTTTTATTGTGAGTGTTCCAGCCAAGATTCATTTTTGTATAAATATTTTACATTAAAGGTGACTACAGAGTGACAATAAAGTTTCCATAAATACTGCAACAACCTATACACAATTTGTTTCACCTTCACTAATTAATTATTATTTTTTTCTAAATGTACACAACACTTTGTCACTTCAATTTTTAAAACTTTTCTACGGTGGGTGGACCGGGTAGCTCTGGATGTGAAATTCTGCCGTCAATTTCCGGATGTTCCTATTCGCCGCGAAAGTTCCGTTCTGCCAGGACTTGACAACCGCCCCAGACATTTTGTGGCATTGATGCTTTTCCTTACTGCAGCGGCAACCTGGTAAAAAAATAAATAATTTTACAAATTAAAACCGTAAAATCGGTCTGCTTCCAGATTTATTCTTACCTGTATGCTTAAATTGTCGATAAGTTAACCACTCCGTTGTCCATTTGATCAAAGGCTCCGCCGGAATCGATTTTTTTTAATAACACTGATTGTTTTCTTAGCGGCGGCAAATACGGCTGCCGCCAAAAAAAGAAAGCGACTATTTAATAAACTTAGTTTTCACTAAAATCAAGCATAATACGCTTTTAGCTACCGTGTAAGTAAAACGAGCTCAATTGCTAATCGAAAGTAAACGATAATTTTTGCTAAGTTGAGGCTCAGATATTTTGTGTGGATAAGGAGCCACTCTAGGATGCTCACGAAGTTCAAACCATGCATTTGAGTGGAACCCTTGATCTCAACATTGGTAAAAACTCTATGGTTATTGGGAATAACTGAATGCAGATGCCTTAATCAGGGAAGCAAATCGAGCAGATCTGATAATGATAGCTGGTTTATCACTTGTTTAACACTTAGCTATAAATATGCCAATGCCGATGAAAATCACTCGTCCGAAATAATTTTCTCTCAGTCAGTTCTAGTTCTGAGAATATTCTCCGACGAAACAGGAAGCGATCAAGAGAACAACGCACAGAGAGTGCTTTTGCTAGCTTTTTAATTCCGATAAGACTCTCCGCGCCCTTAATTTAGGATGTTTTTGAGTTTCACCCTTATCTATTTGATTCCGGTTTCAGTTACGCCTGGAAGTTTCGCCCAATGCGCCCAATTAGGTTTTTCCTGAAACGGACGCTGCCTAGTCTGCTTTGTTTTTGTTTGTTTATTTTAAAGGGATTTTAACTCCACAGGAGGCATTCGTCCCTAAAACGCCTAGTCTGCTTTGATATTGTTTTTTGTTTTTGAAAATTATAACATCTCAGTTGATTTCTATTTTGAACGTTGAAGATTAGATTTGTTCAATGATTTTTCGAAAGAAAAGTCATTTTTTCTTAAAAAAAACATTTGTTCACTGTTGAAATTTTGTATTTTTCATCTGTTTCAAACACGATGAATTTATTAAAACTCATATCTACTTTGAAAAAAACGTAATTAAAGCACTTATCGTTGGATTTCCGTTTGATTTTGGATTCAATCCCATTAAGGTATTGCGCGATCTTTGAACATTAGAGTGCCTCAAAGTTATGTGCTGCAGGCTAAAATTGATCCTCGGCCTAGTGCAAGATCTCATGCCAAATTTGGGCCAGATCGGATCACGGGAAGAGGTCGCTCAACGAGCCTGAAATTTGTATGGGATTTTGAGACATTTTGTTTGGGAGAAACATGAAAAACCAGTTTTTCATCAATAACTTTGGTTTCCTTAGGCCGATTTTTTCTGCCAGTCGATTCGAGTTAAAATAAAAAAAAAGTTATTTGGCTTCAAAAATGGGCTAACTTTTTAAGGATGGTATTCATCACAATTAATGCTGCGTCGAAATGTTCTAATGTTCCGACTCATAAACAATGATGAATACCACCCTTTAAAAAGTTAGCGCATTTTTGAAGCCTAATAACTTATCTATTTTTACTCGAATCGATTTGCAGTCTTCGGATAAAACATTTGTCCTAACTTGGGCTTTAAGAAAATTTGTTTTCAAAAGAAATCGGCCGAAGAAAACCAAAGTTATTGATGAAAAACTAGGTTTTCATGTTTCCCAAAATCCCATACAATCTTCAGGTTCGTTGAGCGACCCCTTCCGATGATCCGATCTGGCCCAAATTTCGCATGAGATCTTGCACTAGGCCTATGATCAATTTTAGCTTGCAGCGCATAACATTTTACAGGTTTTGAATTTCCCATACAAATTTGGGGCAGTCTACTGAACATGCTTAATCTCAAGTAACATCGATTGTTTTGTAGGACTCTTTAAGCCTCTTATGAAACCTAAACTTGGTCTAGTAGCCTACTATAAAACATTAAATGTTACTTGGGAATGTTTTTGTTATTCAGTGGACCATCATATGTCAAAATTTTTGTAAACAATGAGAAATCACCTGTTCGTTTGAAAAGCTAGGAAATAGCTGATTGATCGTCCGTTTTTGTTTTGGTTGTGAAGTTACGCTCTTCTGTCCTACACGAAAAAAAAACAAACTACGCCATTTCAAAAATGCACCAACAGGAAGATTTTCCCAATTGAATTTTATCAACAATTTGAAAGTTATAAGTGATTTTATTTTGAAACCGCGCTTATTCAATAAATTGCACTCGCGTACATCCAGATTGACCGTTAACTTGAATTGTTAACATTTGAAGTTTCGCCCTTATGAAATGTTACGCTAGAGTTACGGATTTGAAGCATTTTTGAAAATAACGCGAACTTTACGGTCGACCGGTCTACGGTTTTCAACCGTTTAATAACTTCTCACAATAAAACGAAGCACTTTAAAACCATTTTAAAACATCTTTTTTTTTTGAAAAAAAAAACGGACATCGCTCTTCGACAAAGCTTTCGAAGTTCTGCAAAATAAATGTTCTCACCAAGATACCATAGTGTTGTTGAATGACTATCGTAATTGTTTTTCAGATATTTCAGTGAAAGATCAAATTATCTATAAGGTACACCGGGGCAATTGCAAACGTTCTACTTTTCTCTGTTACAAAAAAATATTTTTTCGTCTAGAAATTGTTGCTTAGGCCCAAACAAACAATTTGACATAGATAAACTTAACTTTCTTTAAATTATGCCCTGAAAATACTGCACTGCGAATTCAAGTACGTACTAGACATGAACAGTGCGTTTTTGTTTGGCATATTTTGGCTACAAAAAAGGGCATTCAAATCCGATTTTTCGTTAAAAGGTGAGTGCTTGGGACAGATGTTTAAGTGAAAGCAGAAAATTTATGATAAATTTTCAGTACACCCTCAAAGTAGTGAAAATAATATTCACTCTTGTCAACCCACACTGCCGGAGCAAACTACTCTACCAGGGCAAGTGCAAACGCATCTTTAAGCCATGCAATATCAACCATTTCAGAAAACTCATCATCAAAATGCTTCACTATTTTATTTAAATTTTCAGAAGAGGTATCCAAAGAATTGTTTCTGAAGCGGATTTTCAAAATTCCGTAATGTCTTGGTAAAAAAAGGCCTTTTGCTTAAAAAAACAGTCAGCAAAAGTGGAGTCCCAAAAAGTCATTAATATTGCAGGAAAACAGCAAATATATTAATAAAATGTGATAAAACATACCGGAACATGTATTAAATTCATTTTAAAACCGATACACTAACGCATCTGTGAATTAGTTTGGAAAAAGTATTGCGTTTGCACTTGTCCTTATAAACATATGATGCAAATATAACCAAATTTGGCATAGAGCGGTACTTGGGTACGATAAATTAAGAAATATTTCTATGAATATTTAGTACCTCTCCCTTTTTCCAGTGGGGAGATACAATTTTTTAAATAATTCGAGAACTAATCAAGCAAAAGAAATTTTTTATTACGCTATAACGGCCGTTAGTACATGTAACTGATTGGCCCCAGCAATAACCTCGAAACTGGCCGAGCAATCAATGAAATTCAAATTGATGTAGGAGTCAAAACGTAACTAAACTTTCCTCCATCAGACTGAACTAATTTCAAATTATTCTGACCAATTTCTTACCAACTTGGCATGGCAGTGTATTTTTGAACGAGAAATACTTCTACGAATATTTAGTATTCCTCACTTCTTCAATTGAGGGGATGAAAAGAGAAAAGTGGGGCTTCCTGACCATTTTCCGCATATCTGGAGAGCTGATCGAGCAAATGGATCCAAATTTGGCACGAAGGGTATTCGAATAAGAGGAATATTTCTATGATAACTCGAGGCCACTTCCTTCTTTCAGCGGGGAGATATAAAGGGGCTTTCATACAAGTTTTTGCATAACTCGATAGCTTATCGAGCATTTGAAACCAAATTTGGCATGAGTACGAGCAATATATCGTTGAATATTAAATTCTCCTGCCTCCATACAATTGGAAAATAAGAAAGGAAATGGGGATTCCTTGTATGGTTTTATATAACTCGAGAATTAATCAAGCATATGGAATCATATTTGGCATGGGATGGTAGTTTAATACGAGAACATTTTCTATGACTATTTGAAACCCCCTTTTTCTTCCAGTGGGATGATAGGCTTGAAGACATAGGAAGAAACATTCAAACATTCAAATATCAAACATTTGTTTTTTTTTTGCATAGACCGAGAATTTATCTAACAAATGAACCAAATTTAACATGAAAAATTTTTTGAGTACAAGAAATTGTTGCATTATTATTTGAGACATCACCCTCCTTCCTGTGAGTAGGTAAACAGGAGGAGGTTCCAACACAATTTTGTCAGTATGAATTGAGAACTAATCAAGTAAATGGAATCAAGTATGGCATGGGCAGGTATTTGGGTACGAGATATGTCTCTATGATTGTTATAGACCCTTCTGCTTTGCAGCTTGGAGAGGAGAGGATTGGACGAGGATTGGAGAGGAGAGATTGGAGAGGAGAGGATTGTTTAAACTAAGAACTTATTAACCAATTGAACTGAATGTGGTCTGAGGTGTCGTTTTGGTACGAAATAATGGGTATAATTGGTTGTTTCTGATCGTGATGTGTGATCGAATAATGTGAAACTTTCCCTTTTCAGAGCGGAGTCAAAAAGAAAGAGGCAGATTTTGTCGAAATCAATACCCATAAAAAATGCAAAAACTCTATAAGCTCTAACGTTCATCTGTCAATTGACGTAAACAATGCAAAAGAACAGTACACGCTTTATAATAATTAAATGAAATTTAACTACTTAGGAATTTTCTCTCTCATGTTTTGAATCAATTTAAATTTTGATTTTTGTAAACCTTCACAAAAGATAGTAATTTATTTAATTTCCATACTTTGTTATTTGTATCTAAGAATTGAATGCCCTTCATGAATTAAATAAATAAAACATACTTTTTAAGCAGTGCATAAAGTAAGCCAAATCTACACATAGGAGTTATACCTACATACTTATTATAAAAGTAGTGCGAAATAAGCATGAGTAGATTTGTTTTAAATTTTTTATTGTAGACAAATCTATCAACGTAGTTTTGGGAATATAAATTACAATATTTGTAAATCCATTATCTCGATGTTTGAAATAATCTGATTTTTTTTCATTTAAGTTTTAGTTCAATTTAAGTTTTGACACTACCAAGATTTTTTCCGGTAAAAAAGATTGTTTTAAATTGAACTTACTTCGTTATACATATAAGAAAAGTCGATGCCTATAAACATAAAAAAATAGTAAAATGTCTCGAGTTCATGTGAGGAAAAGTTTGCATAGATGAAAATTGATATTGTTTAGTGAAGATTAATGTAAAACTTTGTCTATGATCCAGTTTAAAGAATATTGGATTACATTAAGAATATTGATTCGTAATCAGAACATCTTCAATTGGAGTTCCAGAATGATATACATTAGAAATTAGAAAATAAAAAATGCAACGCGAAACAGTGTTATTTTGATTTCAATGGCATTTTGGTATCAAAACGCTAGTGTGTCAGCTAAATTAGCTTATTATTGTTCTCTAAAAGTCCGATTTCTATTAATATATTGATGATTGCGCCAGTTCTTCTTGAAATTTAAAAATTTTTGGAAGAATATTAACGCTTCGAAATTCTCCCTCTGGGAGTGTTATTGTTACTCCAAATTTAATTAGTCTCGTCAAAAGAGAACAGTGCTGTACTGTGTAAAACATTTGCTGCACTAACGCAATGAAAACGTCTGTATGATTTTAGATAACTGTTTGTTATATAATTAACTTTCCTATAATCAACAAAATACTCCGTAAAGTATACTGCTGCTGCGACTTGCATGGGAAATTACATCTGAATCTGCCACGATCAAGAGTCATTAATCAACACTAAACGCAACACAAAAATCCCCGACACAACCCCACTTACTAGAAGGTAGACGGAAAGATTACTCAGAACACAAAACGGAACTAGACCCTGAACGACTTTTCGGATGATGAAGTACTCTCAGGCACAGGTCGAGATTTTAATCCTTCCATCAGCAAACAACCACCCGGTGGCAAATTCTGCGAGCTCCGATTCCGATCTGCGCGTCGTCGTGTGGAGCTTCTAATTGGCGCAAAACAATGATGCAATTTGCAAGTTTAACTTTGAATTGCGGCACCCTCCCCGTGTCGTTAGTAGGGGTGCCTGTCGTGTGATAATCTCGTTTTCTCAGCTCCATGAGGGTGGGCAGAAGGTTCGAATGAAACCCTCCCAGCCACCCTCTACCCATTCATAGCAGTTGAGTTGAGCGATTCTCATCAGAACACAAAAGCTCACATGTAAACTTTTTATTCGTTCTTCTGTTTCTTTTTCTTCCCTTCAATTCTACTCAATTACCCACCCGAGTCTGGGGTGGAATGGTGATTATTTGCCTTGATGCAATCTTAAGCAGTCCCCCGCCTTACCCTCTTTGCGAAAATCTTTCAACAGAGATGTGCTTCACGGTTCTGCTTCTTTTGCAGATATTGAGAAAAATCGGACCGCTTTTATTGCTCATTTTAATCTTAAATAGCTTAGAATGGACCGAAGCTCGAACCTAGATACTAACGATTGCTTCTGTTTTGTTCTCTTTTTCTTGCAGGTGAGTACCCAAGACGGCGATTAGCGGCAAGACTTCCCATCCCATCGTTTGTCGGCAGCCGTGAATCGAAGCAGACGATTGCAAACGCTGGCTGCTGCTACTATTTAGTATCACACGACGTACCCCTGGAGGGATGCAATCGGATGGCATCAAGAAGGTCCATTGTTTGCCAGGTTTGATTGATGGATTATTTCACATGCAATTCTCGGTGCGAAAGAATTTAAAATAACACTTTGTTCTAAAATGATAGTACAATTCCATGAAGATGACCTAAGAGGTAGTAAAGTTTTGTAACGAGGTTAAATTCCCACACCTGAAATTTTAAGGAAGATAAAACCAAACAAAAAATTTAAAACGAGTGATAACATAAAGCTGACATATAAGAAAAGCTGACAGAAGATAAGACGACGTTATTTTTAAATAGTTGTCTATTAGTTGTTCAAAATATAAAAAGAGCCTGTTCTTAATTTGTTATTTGTCGACAAATTAATCATGTACAGGTTATGCTTGAAACGATTAATCAATTTTCGGAATTCCTATGACGTTATTCAAACAAATCTATGTAGATAAAAATGAATGTTTGACTGTCTGTCTGTCTGTTCCCTATAGACTCGAAAACTGCTGAACCGAAATTTAATATGTAAAAGTTTCTTGGGTCAGTGAAAGTTTCTAAAATACTTTCAAACCGCTCCAACTTAAAGGAGGGAGGGGAGGCTCCAATACAGAATCATTTAAAAAATGACACAACTCGAACAATTTCTGGAATCTACTGAACCTATTAACGTGAAACTGGGTGTGTAGCCGTTTTCAAGACTGAGAATGGTTTCTGTTATAATTTCAAACCCCTCTAAATTAGGTAGGAGGAGGATCCCATACACATATATAAAATACATGACACAATTTGAACAACTTCCGTAAACAATGTGTAACCGTTTTGACGACCGGAATTGGTTTCTATAATACTTTCAAAACCCTGCAAATTAAGGAAGGAGCGGGGCTCCCATACAGAATTAAAAATATTTGAATAATTTCCGGTAACTTCTGAACCGATCAACGTGAAATTTTGTGCTTTGCCGTTTTTAAGAACGTGAACGGTTTCTATAATCCTTTCAAATCCCTCCAAATTTAGGGAGGGCGGGGGTTCTTTTACAAATTTAAACAAAATATACAATTTGAACAATTTCCCGAAACTACTGTAGCGATCAGTGGTGTGTAGCCTTTTTTAATACAGAAAACGGTTTCTAGAATACTTTCAAACCCCTCAAAATTTAGGGATGGTGGAGGGGGGGGGGGAGGCGCAGTTCTCATCCAAATTTAATAAAAAAACATCAACTCAAATAATTTCCCGAAACTACTGTATCGATCAACGTGCAATTTTGTGTGCAGCCGATTTCAAGACCTGCAATGGTGTCTATAATGCTTACAAACTTTTTCAAATTAAGGGAGGGTGAAGGGCTCCCATACCAAATTAAAAATATAACAAATTTTGAACAATTTCCGGAAATTTGGTGTGTATCCGTTTCAGAGACGAGAAATTTTAAACCCCTCCGAATCCAAAAGAGAGGTTCTCATACAAAGTTTACAAAAATATGATCAAATCCTCGATAAACATTTTTACATAATTGAAGATGATTGAATGATTTGATTTTTTTTACAAAACTAGATGATATATTGTATTGATAGACGCTTCCTTTTTAATTAATGAAGATTCTTATCTATATATATATAAAAATGGATTTCTGTCTGTCTGTTCCCTATAGAATTGAAAACTACTGAACCGATTTGCGTGAAACTTGGCAGGTTAGGTATTGGAGGCAGGGAAAGGTTCCTATTATGGTCTGAGACCCCTCCCTCTCTCATGAAGGCGGGGGGGGATGGGCCTCCCAAATAAAAGACAATTTTTTACATAACTCAAAAATCAATCAAGCAAATGGTATCAAATTCGGCATGGGGTGGTATTCCATGAAGATGATATAAGAGGATTTTTGAGAACGAAAAAAATGGGTATGATTATTAAAGATCCCGACCTCCATTCAGCAGGGGGTGAAGGGGAAGACAGGGGGGCTCTCTTATCTGTTTTTTAGAATATATTAAGCAAAAACAACCATAATTCATAAGTGTTGAGAACTGGGTGCACTGCCTGAGAGTGCATCGAGACGCCGCAAGAGAATCGCGACCTTTCTGAAAACTAATTTGATAGACGCAATGACGGACGGCATCCTGTTTACATCGCCGTCGTTTCCATGGTGACTTCCTTCAACATTCTCGAGCGCGCTTCTTCGACGTGGACATCATCTAGGTTTTTCCAAACTTTGGCCGAGTAGATACGGTGAATGTGGTAACAAACGGACTCCGTCAGTAAAAATAGAGTTTCGCCACAGCAGTCAGGTTTCTAAAAGTTCTCGGCATAACCGGCACACTAGTTGACGCATTGAATTCCTTAAAAGACTAATAATTTTGAAGCATAAGTAAGATTGTTTGCGTATGATTAATTTGAGAACCTCCTTTTTCAGGGCGAAGCTTAAAGAAACAGATTAAAATTATCAGATTTTTAACACAAATTTACAGATCAGATTCAGAAAATTTGTTCTAGTTAGGTATCTTTGTGTTTCTATTCGAAACTCCAGCTGCAGCTCTCATTTTATAGCGGTTGCTTATGAATTATGATGTTATTGATTTAAAATAATGCCAACAATACAATAAAAATTTGAATAGTTTCTGAAAATAACATTTGTTTTTGAATGGTGTAGCAAAGCACACCGGGTCAGCTAGTATTCAATAAATGTAACATAGATGATGGCCGTAGGAAAGAAGGGGGGAGGGTTTGGGGGTTAAACTAGGGTTACCAAACGTACTCTTTTAAGAGTACATGTACTCTTTTTCGATCTAAAAATGGGCGTACTCTTCTTTTTGTGAAATTTTACGAAATGTACTCTTTTTTTAATGAGGGCTATTTAATCAGAAAAATGAACTTGTTTGCTTCAATATTTGGAGTCTTTTTACCACATTTTATACAAGAAATACAAAAGATAGACAACTTACAAAAATGTTCATTACCTTACCTAAATATCCCGAATTTATTAAGGCATTTTTGAATCGTTATTAACAGTGAGCGCAAAAAGCGCCTTGAGTATGCAATAAATCCCCGAACAGTTATCAAAGAAAACAAAAACAATATACTCAAATGCTTCGTAGCTCACAAATCTAACTTATAGTTTTTTCAAAGAAAATAAACGCGCCTAAAAACTCATTTCGAAACCAATAATCTATCGGGTTTGGTGCGGTTTGTCAGCATAACATCTAGTAAAACTTTTGTTCCGAATAATCCAAATAGGAATATTCAGTCATTGACCTTTTTCATTTCATTAATTGAAAAATTATGAAAATTATCATGTACGTCATACCTAAGTTATCCAGAATATTTTCTAAGCGATTTCGGGTCGAGCAAATCCAAGCATTTCTACACAAAAACCTTGCAAAATCCGTGCATTGGATTTTAAAATTTTCAGTTAAAAAACCGGAGAATATCCAGGCAAATCTGACATGAAAATTCAAGAGAAAAAGTCAGTGGTATTCAGTTCAAATTTTACATTTCCAAAAAAAGGTTTGCCCGTGTATTTCGGTGAACAAAGCTCAAAAAACCATGCAATATGTAAAAAAGTGTTGTTATGTAATTTTGCATAGATTTTGGATAAATGCGAGCATCCAGGCTTCGATATCTGGAAAACCGGACCGGAGGCAATCTGGAATGCATAATCTTATTTTTTTAACCCCAATAAATTGACAGCATTTGGATGACTTTAAATAAATCAGTTTTATTTTGATTTTCTTAACGTTTATCTTACTCTTTTGGATTTTTTTATCATTGTACTCTTCTTAGCAGCATTGCGGGATATGGTAACCCTAGGTTAAACTCCCCCATGAGTGTCCAACAATGTGAAGCAAAATTTTCTTCTCTAAATTAAAATTAAAATCTTAATCAAATTTTAATGAACGACTAAAGTGAATCAAGAGTATCAATCTCGACACAGAACAAAGGCCAAAACCTGTAAATCTCATCCCAGGTCCACAATTCTACAAATACAATGTTTCGAGTTTTCTTCTTCTCGATTTTAATTGAAGAACTCCCAAATTTGACTGTTTTGTGCCCAAATTTTGGGTTTCCAAATTTTTAGAAAATCATAATTTGTTTCCTATGATCGGATTCTGGAATCTTTCCCCAGTTTATTATTCTTGATTTTCAGTTCGATTCATCATTGGGACAAAATCCTGATTTTTACCTTGATTTTGCATTGATAACTAAATTTAGATTCAATTTCCACTTACAAAACTCATCATACCAGAAAATTGAAAGAAATAGTTTAAATTACAAACCATTTGTATGGATTTGAAATTTTTACTTTTAATCCTTATACAGAATTGAAACTGAAAAAGTTCCATAATGGTAATCCAAAATTGAAATATCAGAGTTATATCATTTGGAAATTTCATTCAAATTCACTAGATGAATTGAAAAAATTCATATGAAAAAATATAAAATTCTTATAGCAAATAAAAAGTTCATTATTCAAATAAAAGATTCTTGGTTCAGGGATTTGTTGTTAAAAGCTTCAAAAAACGGCCTTTTTTGAAAGTAATGATTTTAAATGAATAACTTCTGATATAGAAAAACTAAACCCCAATAATGAGATACTCTCACTTTGAGCTTGAACTTGTTATCAACTACGGTAGACCTGCGGCCCCTAATAGCCAATGACATAATGGTTGCACTCCGTGATTGATTCGAGATAATCAGCATTGCACAATGAACCAAATGAAAGGTGCTGGGAACAAGCAACACAATCTCTCAGTACAATTTTGAGAAATTCAATCTTTAATATGCACCAATAACGGTTATTATACACAGAAACTACAGATCTTAAGTTCATAAATGTCCTGCCCTAAACATTTCAAGCAAATTTTAAATTTGAAAATTTTGAATTTCTCTGTATTTTATTCATGGTCATCGACCATGATCGCTCTTAAAAAGAAACATGAGAAAGAGATATAACATAATTTGAATCTTCACGAATTCTTAGCTTAGCTTAGCATAGCTCGGTTGACTACTCATATTCACCTTAAATCATTGAACACAGCTTTTTTTGTGCAAATATGTGTATAAAAAAACAATTTTAAAGACTTCAGATAGTAAATTTTGATAGGCTTTACCTAACTTACGGATTTCCAATTCCATTCCATCAATTTTGTGCAAGGGCCAAAAAAACGGTGCTTGGGACTAGCCGACCACGTCCTAGTAGTCAATGAGGAATGAAGCATAATTTGATTCTTCACGAATTATTTTGAACTAACTCTTTTAAAACATTTCATGCTGAAAATCTTAAAAAATGGCACCATCATGTCTTTATGTTTTGATAAGGAATAATACTCACTAGCTTGAAAATTTTCTTAAAAAAAATCCTAATGCTAATCTCTAGCAAGAACAAAGACAAATGATTATATTTTTAAATCTACAAATCTACTTCCTGCATTTATAATTTAGTTTCTTCTAAGCAACCCTTCAAAATAAACATAACGATTTTATGTCAAAAAATTGCCCCGGATAGAAACTTGAAACAAAAATAAGTGTATCTACTTCTTAGCTTATGTAGCTTCAACAAATTCTATTTTCAAGCATTCGCGGAGCTCTTTTTGGGTTCATAATTTAGAAAAGTTTAAATATTAGAATAGATGAACATAAAATACTAAGCTTTGCATTCTGGTTTTGAATACATTCCCTTCCTTAACACGTTGTTGTTGATGGGACATTTCAGCCAGACCAGCATCTAAATGAAACCTAGTTTGAAACACTTTATTTTTCGAAAGTTTAAGTTCTTGCACATACAGTATGCAAAAAAATTTTATCCACCCCCAGCGAAAAACTAGATGTATTCCAAAAAACCCTACGAAAAATTAAAATACAGTTAATTGTTGTTCAGTTTATTATTGTATATGTTAAAACAAAGTCAATTCATTCAAGTTCCAAATAAAAAAACATATTCTGTTGCATTTGACATATGATGTTGAAAAAAGATAAAAATTAACACAAAAACAGTTTATCCACCCCTCGGCTCACATAACTTCAGTACTTCGTGAGACTTCCTTTGGCTTCAATAACTGCTTGACAACGTCGTGGTAGCGATTCAACAAGCTTAGCAGTTGTTTCCGGGGTGATTTTGTTCCATTCAGTTGAGATTACCTGCGCAATTGCTGGATGCTTGTTGGTTTTTGCTCCTGAACCTTAATTTTCAAAATGGACCAGAGATGCTCGATCGCATTAAGGTCGGGAGACTGCGCTGGTCACTCCATAACCTTGATACGCTTTTCTTTGAACCATTGCGAAACCAGCTTTGAGGTGTGTTTTGGATCTCCGTCTTGTTGGAACTTATATCTGCGCCCCAACTTAAGCTTTTGTGCAGACGCTGGTAATTTCCGCTTCAAAATATCCAAATAAACCTCCTTGGTCATGATTCCATCGATGAATTCAAGTTTTCCAACGCCGGATGTAGCCTTAGATCCCCACACCATGACACTACCGCCATTTTTTTGTGATACCCTCAGACCCAAATAGCATTACTTTCGACTCATCTGACCAAATCACGATATTCCAGTCATCACTGGTCCATGAAATGTGGTCCAGGGCCCACTTCAATCTTTTTTTGATATTTTTGCGGACAACCATGGCTTCTTAAGCGCTATTCTGCCCTTAAGACCTTTCTTATGAAGACGATTTCGCACGGATTGTGATGTCAGTTGAATGGAAAATTCGCTTTCAATCTGTTTCGCAATTTTCGGAGTTGATAGTCCCCGGTTCAGCTCTGCCTTCTTCACGATAGCTCTATCAATTCGGCCTGTAGTCTTGGAAGGACGCCCCGATCGCTTAGCTGGTGAGATAGAACCACACTTTTCGTACACCTGAACAATCCTAGCAATCGTATCTTTATTAAGCTGGAAATATCGGCAATATTACGGTAGCTTTTGACGGTTTTGTGATGTTCAACAATCAATTTTTGGATGCTGATCGGAATTTGTGCTTTTTTGAGCATTTTGCAACCAATTACTTTCAATTTTGAACACGAAACACGAAACGAAAATTTCAAGAGCGCTAAATGACAGCTAGACACAATGTTTACATTCAAGAAAGCTGCAGGCTACACACTAAAACTATGTAAAACACACTTAAATCGTAGTATCCATTTGAGGGTGGATAAACTTTTTTTTAAGTATTTTTTTACCCTTTTTCATAATTTATCTCATAAAACCCGAAAAAAGATATAAACGCCGTATTTTCAATGGCAATATTATAAATAAAATTATAAATAATTCATGAAATCAACTATTCACCAGAAAAAATTACAATTGCAAAATTGTGAGGTGGGTGGATAAACTTTTTTTGCATACTATACATATGTGTATTAACATAAGGAAAAATGTACAGTTCACTAGCCTTCCGAGTGAAAAAAAAAAAAAAACATCTGATAAAACACAATAAAACGCCTATAAGCATCACATCGGACTATCACTGGCACGACACATTTTTGGGATATTCGGTTAATCCTACTAATTGAAATTCCTGTATAGTTTCTGGTTTTTGTAATAACTCGTAATTTCACACAATTCCTTTGAAGAGAAAAAGATGACACAAGATACAACTTGAAAAAAAATTGAGGGTAGAAGAGGAGCATTTATAGGGTGTCCCATTACATCTAAGCACAATTTAAAATTACCTGTTTAAACACAATTTAGGAGCAAATTAATTTTTTTACTTTATGTTCTTCTTTTACAGTAATTCAATAAAAATTGGCTTTCAGTCAATCGGTTGGCCAGTGATCGAATTTTGTCCGAAAACTGCTCTTTCGCATCAGCACATTTTGGCCACATTTTTCAGTCTTTTACAAAGTTTTCGATAAAATCTAAAGGTTTCAAGTATTTTCTCAAATACGATTTGGTATGGGCCTAAAAAGTTTCAATCGGGCTCGCTAGAGGAAAATTTTGCGGATTCCTCTCATGAAAGTCATTAAAGCTTAGTTTTTTTAGAAGTGGGACTGATACGAATGCGTGTATCTAAAAAATCATGCGTTTGATCGGATTTTCTATGAAGAAAATGAAGGTAATCTTATGACAATTCATGAAAAAAATTGAAAGAAAAATTATTTAGTGTTTTTTGTAAGAAAAATTTCTACTTTATTCTTGGTATCTTCCATCGGCCTGCGCACACTTTTTTCAGTCATGATATTGATCAATGTTTCCAACTTTTACTTCGTCTAATCAATATTTTAGGTAGCTGCATCCTCTTTCTTCAAATTCTGAAACTTCTTGGTCAAATATTTCATCATTAAAAGGAACTGAGGGCAATTTAGTGGATAAAGCTGTTTCCCACACAACAGTTGTTCATGTTATTTACGAGCAGCCTATTTATAACTCTTCTTCGACTTGTTCTGCTTTTTATGTGTCTTGAGGTCCAATCTTACCTTGACACGATGTACCGTGCTGAGAGGAGATTCTACTTTTTGGTCACATCCCGATCTGCGGCAGTCTTCCTACAGGCGTAAGCACGCATGACTTTCCGGTCCAAAGTTTTGTTCACCGGACTCGGTTTCCGCCCAGACTTGTTTTTTTTTTCACGAAGCTCCTTTACTCTCCATACTCTCGAATCGAATTTGGGACTGCTCCCATGTGTACTTCTTTCATTTTCGCTAACTGACTCAGCGAAATGTTGGGGAAAGTACACGATTTGTGCACGATATTTTCGCGTATTTCCGGAAAAATCATTTTCACAAAAGTTATGGAAACTGGAGTTAAACTGTAAACAACATCACCCAGAAGATAAAAGGTGTTTAAACGTCATCCGGAATGAGCAGGATTGTATCAAAATCGTACTAAGCATTATGGGATATCCTATAGACGAAAAAAAAAATAGAAGGAAATTTAACGAATCGCTTTTGTTATTCTTCTAAATATTCGACTGAAAATTCAACTGAATCTTCGTTTTATCGAATAATAAAAAATAAATGAATCGGTAGATCTATAATGTAAACCCTTGATTGAAAATTATGAAGATCTCTGCCTCTAATATAAATCATCAATGTTTATCCAAATAAATACGCCTTCATCGTTCAGATATTGCATAGAAAAACATGTCCAGAGCATTAAGCCCATCAATCAACCCCCTCAATCGGATACTATAGGATAAGTCGGCTAATTTTGGACCCCGAAGCCTTGAGCCACAATCTTTCGGTCGTCGCCACAATTGCACAATTTATGCCATTCGTGTGGTTAATTCTAAAGCAGCAATATGAAGAAAGAAAAAAAAATCCACTTCACCCGAACGAATCATCTGCTCACGAAATCTCCCATTGACAGCAGCATACAACACACAGTTAATGAACATGCTGAAATGCACATTTCAATTGACTAAATACATGAGCATCATTATCGGTGAGGCCAACCGAGCTAGAGCCAAAGCTTTGGAAACTTCAAATGTCTGCTTTGTGACCTGGATTAAACGACGACGCTCTTATCATCCAAAGGCTGAGTTGTGTTGTGGTTGCCACAGAATTGAGCTGGTCTCGAAACGTGGCTGCCATTCGTAAGTGGGTGAGAACGAGCTGATTGGTTTCATTTTTTAAGCTAATCCATGTTGATGGCATCTGAACTTTTTTAAATCCACAATTGAGTAGGTATCATACCTTCTGATTGTTGACTTAAAAATTTATCCTTCAAGTTCTAAAACATGGGTGACAATAAATTTCAGCTTGAATCGTTATTTATTTGTGAGAACTTGTAGATTTAACCATTTACGTTCGGGAATGATTTTATTGCTGTCATAATCAACAGATGTCAAATAAAACCAGATAAACGCTAATTTGTAATGCCCACCAGCTTCTTCTTCGCCATTTGAAGAGCTGCAACTTTTCACACCAATTTCCATTCAAAGAAAACGAAACCGGTAATGGCACGACTTTGCAGTTTGTTATCTATCAGAGGTATGGCTCAAAACTGGAAAATGGTTAGTCAACCTAATGGGGTGTTGTATCATTGCTAAAGGTCGATGCTCGCCTCCATTTTTATCACGTTTGCACGATGCATCTTCTTGCAGCATATGGCTTGGAAGATTCCAAGAGTTTGGTTTGGAGCTGCAAATCAGGTTCGAGTTACTAATTTGTGCATCCCATGGATGCTGAATCTAGTCCGCTAAAGAAAGGGTTTAATTTTAAGATTTTAAACTTTAATATGAATGTGAAGCGAATAAATACAAAATTAAAAGGACGAGATTTGAATTGTTTTGTGGTTTGTGGTGGAGTGAATCGCGGTTCTTGAAAACTTTGATGAATATTTTCAAAAATAAGGATTACATACAAACAAATAAAATTACGGATATTTATTCGATTTTTTCTGCATTATGTACGAGTTTGCAGTTTATATGGGCATATTAGGAAGAATTTGTACTTCATCCAACATTGTAATTGAGCAGATACCGTCAACTGGGGCATCATGCACCACTTTTCAACTTCAATGGCTTCTGAAAACATAATGTACACGGATAATCATACTGCTTGTACATAAAAAGTTTAAAGGTTCATGTGACATAAAATTAACGCACTCAGAAAAATAATTGGTTTCACCAGATCTTTTTAAATTTACGAAAACTTTCACCGAAAAATGGGTAAGTTGCAGCAAACTTTGCTCGTAATGGAAAATCCAATAAAATCGTTTGAAGATTTATAGTTTTTGATATATTTGTGATGTTATAACACATAAAGCACCAATCTCATTCATTATTGGTTTTGTTCGAATCAAACTTTACATTTTTTCTGTCAAAAATTTTTAAAAAGAAAAAGCGTAAAGATGCTGCATACATTTAGGGGTAAAAATACTGCAAAAAATACTACTAGCTTAAATCATAAAATTAATGTTTTGAGGTATGAAATTTTGAAATCAACAAACGTTTGATGAAAAACAATCATATTCTAGTATGTAGAAACGAGATTTAAAAGGTGTATCTTTAATTTGCATTTTGATGCATTTTAGCCCAGACTGGTAATTGAATTATAAAAATATTTATTTAAAGAAAATTGGTGAGTGTACGAAAAATATTTTTACACCATCAATATTTTAGAAACACCCTGAAACGAATACGAATTAACATTTCTGATAAAACTAGAATTTAATCTATTGAATAAAAGAGAATTTATTCAGAACACATAATTGACGATAGAATCTAAATTGAACAAATGTAAAAAAAATCTTCTTTCAAAGTGCCAGTGATCAAAATCCGAGGTAAAATCACACTAAATTCTTTGTACACTGGATTCTTTTTTTAAACGATCTTATTTTACACGGTTTTATTTTAAACGACTTTTTTTAAACGATTTTCTCGAAATAAGACGATTTTTGAGCATGTCAAAAACAGGTTCTACACCAGTGGTTTTCAAAGTGGTCCTTACCGCCCCCTTGGGGGCGTTGAGAGCTTTCAGGGGGGCGGTGAGCTCAATTTTGAAATTTGGGGGGCGTTGGAAGGGCCAAGGGGGCGGTGGGGTGTTCAGATCGAAGAATCAACGTAGATTTAACATATCAACGAGATAGTTCGATGAAAAATTATGAAACAACGTTACAGAACCAAACATCAGGTCCAAGACTAAAATATCTATAATTTTACAGAGCTGCAAGCAAATTTGGATCCGGTATCTCAAAATGCATCTTAAAGATAGTTACAAATTTTTTATATGCTCCACATGTTGGTCTTGTTTTGTTTGATTATTTAGGGTTATCCTAAAAAAGATTAATTTTAGATGGCAATGCTTGATAATCTTTAAATTGTATTGTCACAAAAAATCTGGAAAACAGACAAAACCTGCAAAAAAGCGTCATCTGTGATTTAAAGACAATATAAAAGAATATTTTTAGGAAGATAAGAGATTATTTTAAAAGTTCTTATTTGTTCGTTTTTATTTCAGTCGATTAAAAGAATCTATTGGATGAACTTTAAATCTATTCGGTTATCATCACTAACACTGTTGGAATTCATTCATTAGAATCTAATTTAACTTATAACTTTGAACAGGACTCAAGTGCAGAAATCAAGAAATAATACTATTTTCAACGTTATTCACCGGCTTTATAGAAATTAGTTTGTATTCAATAATGCAAACTAATGGGAATATATAATTTTCTTTACCAAAATTTATTATATGCAGTGATGGTAAATTTCGCCTGTCACGCTTGACCCGACTAGTTTTGTTTCATCAAACGACTGGCACTGTTCTCAATTGACGAAGCCTCACTACTCGCATGACGGATAAAGCACGACAACAATCAACATTTCTCCATCATCGACTGGCGAAGCGAAGCTCCTACACATGGTCAAAATTTATCCTGAGAGTGACTGGCAAATCTCTTCACACTTTGATCGGCTGCCAGTGTTACCACATCCAAATCTGTACCGCTCATCGAAAAAATCTTTTTCATCTGTACCGAAAACTCAAAAATCTGTACCAAAATCTGTACCAAAGAAAAAAAGTTCTGCATTAAATTTGTTGATATGTGAAGATTTTGATTCCTTATTTTTAATCTTTAAAAAAATAAATACTTTATTTCACTAAGTACAGTTTTTTTAATTAAACACTTTTTGTGAAACTCATTTAATCATTTTTATTTTCTTTCTTGAAAAAACTGACATTAAAACATATTTTCCATAACCAACACTATCTAATGTTCATGATGTTTATACATAGTTTAATTAAAACGATTTTAGAGCGTCATATTTATTACGACATTTTTCGATCAGCCGTTTAATCTTAAATAACTTCTCGTTTTGAAGATAGCGTCCAATGTGTCAACATTCAGACGATTACGAAATTTGGTTTTATTGATATTTACTCACGAGAAAATGCGCTCAACCACTGCTGACAAGTTAGGGATTATAATCAGATATTTAATTATTTGTAGCAAATTTGGAAATCTTATTGTTCCATCGTGTACTTCCCAGTAAGAAACTCCTATCGTCAGAATAATACTGGCTAACTTTTGACTTATTTTCTATAAAGTTTTCAATAAACTTGATGTAAGTCAAAAAATTCAAAAATCTGTACAAATCTGTACCAAATTTTGAAAATCTGTCATCTGTACGTACAGATTCTGTACCAAAAATGAGCTCAAAAATCTGTACCTGTCTAGATAAATCTGCTGCTGACGGCAGGTACAACTAATTGAACGACTTGCTGGCAGAGAGCAACAATAGCAATAAAAAACTGAAAACGAGCTTGCTGGCAGGAGCAACAACAATAATAAATGCGTTTCTTTTTCGTCTTCGGTCGTCTTCGGTTTGCTGGCAGGAGTAACAATAATAATAAATGCGTTTCGTTTTTCGTTTTCAGTTCGGTCGACGACTCGTTCGAATGCGATTGGTGAATGCTGACTATGAAATTTTTTTAGCTTCAAACGACTGGGGGTTGAATGACTGGCAAACGAAGTGACTGGTCGTTAAGGAACAGTCAATTGAGTTTGACGGACCAAGAGGCTTCACAGTCACAGCTTCACGCCTCATGACGATGACTTTTGCCAAGCCTGATTATATGTATTTGATTTTATATCAAAACAAACTAATCAATCAGTTTAAGTAATTGCCCAGGAAATTTAACATAGAATTAAGTTTTAACTGGAGATTTGAAGCAAAATGAGGCCCTCGGTGCCACAAGGATTATGTAAATATATAAAAGCGTATTTCGAGAAAACACGATTTTAAGTTGTTGTGTTTTATCATAATTTCCATATATTTTTCGAAAATTTGCATTTTTCTTTCGAACGAAATAGTATGTAAATAAAATTCTAAAAATCTTTAAAAAATCAAGAAATATAGTTTGAAATATGAAGAATCGTTTGGCATTACATCATAATCGAACATTTTTACACTTATAATGCCCCCTACCCCTTTGGCTCTGAAGAGCTCATATAAATTTGAATGCATTTTTAGTTAAGTCTTACAACAACATAAAGCCAAAAGCTATTGGTATACAAAGATCAAGATTATAATTTTTTAAAGATTTTCTTAAAATTTGCCCAGGGGGGCGATGATCTCAAAAATGTTGAAAAAGGGGGTGGTGAGTGGAAAAAGTTTGAAAACCACTGTTCTACACAATTCCGCTTTTTGTCCAAACCACTCTTAGGTGGTAAATGGTTTTGGACGTTGCTTCCCAACGGAAACATGTGCTGGAATGGCCACTTAGAGGCTCTGTGGAAGTTCCGGAACAAGCGTGGCTTAAAACCCAAAACAAAGCAATCCAAAACAAATCTTTGAGCTTCCCGGTTTCACTCAAATCACTTCGGAATGGTCTACCTGGCTGGAAATGATCGATTTACAGTCCAAGTTGGCCACTTTACTCAAAATAAGCGATGAATTTTGCCCGGTTGTTTCGAACTTTTTTTACACGATTTCTTTTTTTGCGCGAACACAACAATCGTTTAAAAAAAGAATCCAGTGTATTATCAAAATAATAGACTAGAACTTTATTTTTGAAGTTCACAATAATAATTAAAATTTTTTTGAAAACATAAACCGGTTCAATTCATCAATAGAAACTTTTACACACAAAGTATAAGTTAACCAATTAGAGACCGTTTAAAAAGAAATGTAGGGTTTCCAAGTTTTATTATGGATATTGAAGCATAGATTGAAGGCACAAAGCAATACAAATAAGGTTAACATTCCGCATAAAAGCGTAACAACTTGGAATCATTTTTTGAACTTTCCAAACATTTATTAAAAAGTCATGATTAATTCAAAAAGAGAATTGATAAAAATAAAAACAATTTTATTTTTGAATTTGCCAGCACAGGTTTTATTGTTTGCTCTCGAAACAATAATTTTTTTTTGGCCTTTGGCGGTGTCCGACCATAAACGATGCTTCCAAAAAGATTGAGAGTACAGAATACAAAAATTTCAACTTTTAAATTCAAAGACAAACTAACTAAAAAAAACTAAGTTAAAATAAAATTAAAAAGTAGGACTACAAAATTCGGTATTTTTTTTGAAAGCTAATGCAAAATATCAAGATTAAAATATGTAGATTTATAACATTTTAGAAGGAAATTTCTCCAATAAAAATTTCATTCCATTTAAAAACTTATTTTTAAAATTAAATTGTCAATTTAAGGGAACAGGATTTCTGGTGCCTCTTTTTAATTGGTTGAAAACTTTGGCATCCTGAAATCGATTTTTTGTCAGATTTTATCAATAACCTCTAGTTTGGTTGATATGGCATTAATAAGTTTAAAAATAAATCAGATTTGAGTGATCATTCATAAATAACTGATTCAACAAACCCACACAAAAGACATGATTCTGAATTCAATCCAAGAATAATATTTCGCCTAGATATCCTAATTTCAGAAATCAAATAATGCTTAAAATTAAAATTGATCAATTTTCAGAAATGTGAAAAGATATCATTTCAAGAATATCTGCTATTATTAAACAAAGTTAACAAATGGTTTAATTGCATTTAAAAAATATGTTGAAGACTGCAAAACGATTCGACTTTTGCTTCCTTAAAAACTTGTGATTCAATTTGAATTAACACTTCATCAAAAATTTGATAACTTTTCGTACTTTACAGAATGGGGAAAAGTGAACAAAACAATCCATAACTTTTTGGAAAAAGTCAAAATTATTTGCGGTTTTGGGAAAGTTGATCATTGATTTATAACTTTTTCAACTTTAATTTTCAAAAATTTTGTTATTTTTTGTTATTTAACAGCTTTGTTAAAAAAAAAGTGCTGAAACATCTTGAATGTTTTAAATCTATTTTCAAAAGCAAAAACAAAAGCTAACAGAAACACACTTACATCATATTTGGATTCAAACTGGTTGATGTGATAAATTACTACTTACTATTTACTACTTACTATTTACTACTTACTACTATTTGTTTTAAATTCTTAACGAGTAAGGGTTTTTGGAGTTGAAATACAAAAGGTTTGTGGAATTGCAATTTGAAATTTACAATCAAAAATTATTTTCAATTTGCGAACGTCTTCTAGTGTCGTAAAGCTAAATGTCTTAGGCTACAAAAGAACTAAATTTCACCGGAGGAAGGCTTATTTTCTGATATTTTTTGTTAACATTTATCTATAAATACCTTTCGGGATGAAATAGTTATGGTAATCTCATTTCACGAAATTTAAGGGTTAGTTTAACTCTTAAAACGCTCCCCACTTGCATGGCCTTGGTTAGAGGTGCCATCTTATAAAAAACATTTCAATCATATGGTTTTTTTTAACAAATCAGAATTCAGCTCTTCTATTTTCACTGTAAGATTATGATTTGTACAAAATTTTTATGTTTTTCAATGCTTGGCTTCTCTGTAATCCCATCAAACATGCCCTATAGTGGCTTTCTAAATTGGTATGTTATTTCAATATCATATCGATTATTTGTTTGCTTAAAACTTCAATTTGTTTATTGATTTACTGATTAAAAAAAGAACTAACCTTTTCGTTCGAAAATTTGTATTAAAATACGATTTATACCAATACAATGTTTAAAACCTCGTGATAATTTTTGATTTTTTTTTTTATTTTGCATTTCAACAACAAAAAAGTAATGTCTTTTGATCTTAGCGTATATAATTTTGGACGATAATTGGACGATAATCGACATGTTATTCGTACATACTGAAAAATGTAGGAGAATGCAAGTTTTTGCTCTCAGCGCATGCTAACCTTTGCCAGTGACAATATTTGCTGCTTCTCTCATTGGGCAATTCTTGCAAATATGTACATGATCTAATATTTATCAATCTGGTTTCACTGCTGATTGCAGAGAGAACTGTTCTCCCACTTTAAGTTGATTCTGCATGGGAGCCCCCGTTCCATAGAAAGTGAGATTCTCGAAACCATCTCTGACCCCAAAAAACCCACGGATACCAAATTTCACTCCATTCCGACCATCCGTTTATAAGTGATGGTGTTACAAAGAAAACGCTTCTATTTTTTCACATATAAGGTAAAATGTATAACATTGAAGCGTCACTTTGTTGACAAAAAATTACACTAGAGCAAAACAGAAACACTTGAAGCCATAAATTCTCGAACATAAGTTGAAGACATATTCGACATAATATTATATCGTCGATGATGTGAATTTATGTCAAATTAGACGCACAAAAGCGAAGCATATTTTTTGACGTAAATTTTTACAGAGTGGGGTATCGTGGGCCATGGAGAAACGTGGGCCACTTTTAATATCTCAGATGTGTGACGAGATAAAAATCTCAAACCAACTATCATCGTCATCACTTTGCGTGAGCATATATTTCTATATGTTGTTGACTTAAATACGCATCATATGCTTCTTTTATTTATGAAGTCAAAAAAAGTTAGAAAAAATTACTTACATAATTAAAAAAACACCCACTAATTTAACGATGGGGAACCTAAAGTGCATAACAAAAATATGTTCATACGCTTATGATCTTAGTTTTTTCATGATCTTTCACGTGGAAAAGAAATTTTTGATGAAACATCAATAAGTCACACAAACGCAACCAATTTGTAAATCATAGCTTGTGGGGAATCGTGGGCCACACATCTTTAAACACCTATATTTTTATGTTTTTATACACATTCAGAACACAAAATATGTTTTTCCTATCTGTAAAGTTTTCTTATGCCAAATGAAGAGTTATGAAGAATATTTTGTCCATCCTGTATAAGAAATTTTGCCAAAACGTTCGCGAGCCAGGTTTTGGAATCTATGCGATCATACACAGCTCTCTTTTTTATTTCATCATCTGAAATTGCTTTAAAATTACGAAATGAATTAGGAAATAACAGTTTTGGGTCAACTCATAAACTTTGTATGTTATTTGGTCAATTTGGATTTGGTGGCCCACGATTCCCCACCATTTTTCAAAATCCAAAAAAATATTGCTTTTTTTCAAACAGTCAGAATTGGGGGAAAATAACTTAATAAAAATTTAAAAAATATATAATGATACCTAATGATACCTTGAAAATGTAGAAAACTATACGATTCCCCACTTTCTCATACATTTAGATTGAGACGTAGGGTGATTTGCCAATCGTTGACATCTTACCTATTGTTGCACGACATTTTCCAAACTTTTTTGGTTGTTTTTACTGCCAAAAATAGCAATAAATTTTTCATTAGCAATTAATTTAGTCCTGAATTAGCGCAACGTGTTTTTATTTGTACAAGAAATGAAAATTTCCATTCAAGATTCACCATAAATGTACTGAAAGCTTTAAAAACTTAATTTTTTGATTTTTGAAATAATATTTGGTTTCTGCAATACATTTCATGTGAACCAAAACCAAACCTTACTTGTACCTCAGAAATAATATTCGATGTCATACAAAATAGAATAGATATGAGGATTTTTTTTGCTAAATGAGTGGATATTTACGTTTAACTATTAATTTTAATAATCGCATTGCTGTAATAAACTGTTTTCCACTCAGAATTTTCATATTTTATGCACTCAAAGTTGATTTTCAATAATTCAACCTTTATTCAAAAACACATGACTATATTTTTTCTATTTTAAAATATTAAAATTAAAGTTTTGAACTAGTTAAACTCGTTGAAAAACATTACTATGTATTAAATGTCAGACAACATGCAATGTTTGAAAAGTTTCAAAGTCACTTAAGCTGCTTAGGCTTTGAGGGAGTATTTTTTATCGGATTTATTTTTTAATCCTTTATCCCGACCATTCACTCAAAATTTTATGCAAAGAATCTAAAGATTGTTTTTAAAAACTCTGTTTCTCAAATTTCAAGACAACAAATCTTAAAGAACTATAATTCATGTCAACGGCGAACCCTTTGCTATTGATGATAATATTGTCAAAATATTGTACACTAGGAAAATTTCGACCCTCAATCCCAAAAAAACTGGAAGTGGAAGGTTGAAAACAATAATAAACTTCGTGATCAAAACAGTTTTTCAGCCGAAAAATTGTTGGGAAAGATTACGATGTGAAATGAATGTTTCTTGAAGATTGATGAAATGCTTATTCATTACAAATAATCCCTCTTTCATGAAAAAGATATTCAAAACAAATTAACTTTTAGAAAAGATATATTCATTAAATTGAAAGAACGATCTGAAACTTTGGACATGGTTGAGTCCAATTTTAAGCTATAAATTGATATTTATTAAGTAAAAAACGATCGACTTCCAAGTGAGTCCTAAAGCAATTATTTTATAAAATCACATCTTCTTCATAGGGGTAAAAGGACAAAACAGAACGCGTTCTTTTATCTTTTCAACTGTAAATGGGCTTTTTAAAAAAACATTTTAAATACCTTTCAGTTCATTCTATAGAATTTCAGTGACGCAAATTTTTTGTTGGTAGGACATAAACAGAAAAAAGCTCACTCAAATGGTTCCGGTTAAATTCAGCGGCAGATTGGATTTTTCAGGAAATTTCACGGGTGATAAATGCTAGAAAATTATTTTATAATTTTTTTTTGTGTGTCTTACCTTGATAAACTGCTTTGAATTTTCCCCAATTTATATGAGATTTTCACTTTGTTCCTAAGTTCTCACGAACTTTTTCACCAAATAATTGAATTTAAACCGATATGAGTACATATTTAGGAACACTTCAACCCAAGTTCTTTAGCTTGTTTTTATAAAGTCCATTAGAGTGGAAGCAAAAATATGATTTTTTTGAGCAATCTCATCGTTTTAAACTTCTTTTTCAAGCCAAATACGTTCAATTTATTGTTAAGTGTTCTATTTATCGTGCTTAAAAGGATGGCCCAAAAAGCCGATGTGTTTTGAAATCAAAACGTTGAGGGATAAAATTGTTCTTTGAACTACTAGAATAAAAACTATATAAAAAATCACCTCATGCGGTCAACTCCATTTGGTCGCTCAACGACGCATACATTTGAAAGGGATTTTAGCACCAGTATCCAATTTTCGCAAAGTTAAAAAATTCATTCTTTTCGAAACTGTTTCTATCTGAAGAAAAACAATCATCAGGTTTTATAAAATTATTTCTATGGGTATTTTCCGGCAGTCAGCTTCCTTCTGAGCCGATATCCGAGAGTTCGAGCCCAAGAGCAAATATTAAACCGGTTAAGTTTTTCAATGACTGGCCGCCAACTGCAACGCTGATATAAAGTCGCGAATACCATAAAGTTGGTAAAACGACTGTAATCTAAGGTTGCCAGAATTTTTCCAGCCCGTCTCCAGGCCGGACAAATACGGACTATTTTATCTAAAAACCTCAAAAATTCTGGGCAGTTCATTTCTTATTTGTCGACCAAAAATCCAGGCAATATCCGGGCAAATTTGGTCAAAATCCAGGAATTACTCAACAAAAATTAAAAAATCTTGAACAATTTTTTTTTTCATTTAAACTTATCAGCAGATTTAAATCGATTTAAGGCTTTCAAAAAACCTTTCATGATTTTTTTTTAAATAAAACTTGCTCAAAAAACTTCGTTTAAGACGCTTGAATCACAGAAAAATTACAACATATTTTTTTTGGATTTGGCAAATAAAGTTAATAAATACGGGCTTTTTCAATGATATCCGGACAATTAGACCGGACCGGACTTTAAATTTTTGAATTTTTCGATGCCGTAAAAACCTTTTTCCAAGATGACGGATTGACTTAATGATATCACCTACAAACTTTATATTGCTTTTATTATCCTGTACCAATACTGTTGGTGTAAAAATAGATTTAGGACAATCACCAATTTTTTTTTTAAATAAATATTTTTGCCATTCAGTTGCCAATCTGGGCAAAAATGCATAAAAATGCGAATCAAAGATTCATCTTGCAGCTAGTTTCAAAATTTCATCCATCCAAACATTATTTTTTATGATTGCAGCTAATAGAATTTGTCGGAGAATTTTTTACCCCTAAATGTATGCAGCACTTTAATGCTTTTTCTTTAAAAACAAAAATTTATTAAAAAAAGTTTGTTGCATTTTGCCCCATTTTCTTAGTAGGGTGAAATTTAGATGTTTTTGAAAATTAAAAAATAACTGGTGAAACCAAATCTTTTTGTAACTGCGTCAATTTGACGTTCCATCAACCTTAAAACGGTATGATTATCTGTGGAAAGTTTGAGTTTTGAGAAGCCATTGAAGTTGAAAAGTGTTGCATGATGCCCCAGTTGACGGTATCGATTGTAGATCCCTAAAAATGTTGTTCAAATTGTTCTATGCAATAATTAAAAAAAAAGTAGCGTCCAATAAAATTTAAAAAAAGTTCTTTCTCTCTGATCAGGAATTGAAACACGAAGTACAGTATTTTTACAAAAAACAAGTCTTAATTTTGTTTCACTTAAAATCAGATTGTGATATCTGGAATATTCCACTCAGTGATTTAAAAAAAAAATGATATCTTTCATTTTTTCGGGAAAATTTCTTCGCCTGACTGCAAACTCAGGCAAATCAAACTTTCCACTGTGGACCAGAACTGCAATTTCTTTAGAATCTCGGACGAATGTTGTCAAACAGGTATCAAACTTTCCGTTGAACAGTAAATTTTTCCGAATAATTTCGGATAGAATCAAGTTAAATTGTAGGTCAGGGATTGGAATCTCCGTGTTGAAATTACTTGACTCCGGTTTGAAGTCCTGGTTTCAAATCTTTTTTGTGAAAACCGAGTTTCATGCATAAGGTAACCAGACCAAGTTTAAACATTCCTTAACGATCAATTTGTTCAAGACCAGTTCAAAAACATGACACTCATTATTCACCAGAACGATGCCAATCCATCTCGATCAGAAGCGGTTCCAAATTTGGCGGAAAAAAGGAACCTGACACCTTCAACCAAAAACACTTTGTTTATGACACTCATTTTCTCACCGAGAAGCCGTAGGTTCGCTCACTACTAGAGTCACGATTTTACATAATCAACCAGCTTCGATGGCAGATTTCAAGCACCCGCACATCCAGCGTCTCTCGCTTAAGGGGGGGGTAGGGTCTAACATTTTCAAAAAATCGATTTTTTTATTTATTTATTTTCTTATTGTAAAACATTTCAAGAATGTTGTGTCAAATTTTCAAGTCAATTGAAGCAAAACTGTAGAAGTTATAGGCCTTTATCTCCTGCTATCTAATACTGCAAGAAAGCAAGAACAGAAACTTTAAACGCGTTTTTCTCGAAAGCACATTTTTAAAGTCCGTGGACATCGTCATTTGAAAACTACTTATCCGATTCTTTTCAAATTTGGAACACATTTTCTATATTTAAAATACCAGACCCCAACGTTTTTCTTTTTTGATTTTTTTTATTTTGGGGAGACTTTACAGGTCAAAAATGGCGGATTTTTAAGTGAAAAATCGTAGTTTTTACTTCAAACAGCCACAAAAATTTCATAAAAATATTTTTAAGCTAAATAAAAACGTTGGGGTCCAGAAAAACATCTATTAAAAATATTTTGCTCTGATTTTTTGACTTCAGATGATTCTGCGCTGAGATACAGTGTCCACCGCAAATCCTGTTTTCTAAAAGGCATCCTCGAAAATGCTCCGTCTCCGGCTCATTTTTCAATATTTTTCTACAAAAAAATTACTAAATGTTCTTTTAACAATGCTTTGTATAATGCAAAAAATTTGAATACATTTGTTTGAACGATAGTTCCAGAAAAAAATCGTGAAAATGGTGTTTTTTTTATACCCGTTAGACCCTACCCCCCCCTTAAGAGATTCGCGAATCACAGTTCAGATCCTTAAATACCGCGCAGCGGTAAAGATGTTATGATCATCTTCACCTGTGCCTATGAAAACACGTACGGATATTAATCTTGCGGACCACCAACCACCTAAAATGCTTAACTAAAGGTTTTCTAGGAACTCAAGTTACAAGTAAAGGCTATGTTAGGTTAGGTTAAGTTTCCCATCTGTTACTTACATGGTTCATGTACGGGGTATTTTCGTGTGAGAGAGCTCAATGCCACTTCAATCGGAATCATGGTGTATTTCTGTCAAACAACCAATATACTACCACGGATTAAGACTGAAATTAAGTGGTAAGCACTGATGTCAGACTGACAGAACCCCACGGGCATGGAAAGATCTAGAACCTTAGTTCATTATTGAAAATTGCAGCATAGGAAACCGAAAGAGCTAATCAGTTTCTCATGGAGATTAACCAACAACGAGGTCCGCCGTCTGTGGCGGAAAATTTAAACCCACAGATTTATCCATTCACGGCAACTTCCTAACTATGATCGTAAGAAGAGGTCAACAGCGGGGTTCCATTCAAGTTGCCCGGAGATGATTCCAAGCGTTCGGCTGCTGTCTGTGTAATTACATTTATATCCACATGAGGCGCAAGTTCTTCCTGCAAGTGATTTGTCTTCAATATTTATTTTGTTTATTACGAAACCGCAATCAAAACCGGTAATGCATACTTCAGTTGAGAAATCGGACTCTTCAGATGTCACGCGGGTGATGGTGCAATTGCAATGGGAAGAAGCTACCTCGTTGAATTCCGTGGGATGCACAAGATTGCAACGTGTTCGGAGGTTTCAGAGTGAGGTGAGGTTGATGCAATCAATGTTATTACTTAATCAACCAGTATTCTGAAGGACGTTTGCCTCAGTGTTCACAGTGAACAAGAGCTTAAAACGTCGAATAAATCACAAAAAAAACAAAAAATGGAGAGTTTACATGAGCTTCAAATCAATTTAAAATTGTGCTGACCTACAGAATTTTCCCTAACCTACCGTTGAGCGACACTGAACTGCCTTCTACGTCAATTAACATGTTACCATAATGCATTCAATCGACGAGATCGCCATTCAGTGCGCTGAAAAATGCCCCATTAACATAACAATGCATCGCTCAATCGAATGGAATGAATTCAACAACAGCAAGAACGAAAAAAAATGCAGACAACAGCACAAAAAAAAATCCAATCAGAATTCCAACAACAAAAACGGAGCATAGCAGATCGAATTGATAAAATTTGATGACCGACCTATGGTGGTCAGCTGTGCCAAGTAGAAAAAAAACAACTGAAAAGCGGGAAAATTTTCGTGGAAACGATGAACGTCCATCAAATCCGATTGAAATGGATCGGATTTAACGATTTCAGGAAATAGGTTTGGCTTCCTGGTTCGCAGCTCTAGTGATTTTACCTATTTGGAAACGAACCAGCTGTTGCATTTCGAGCTTCGTTTTCAACCTTCAAAATGATTTTATACTTGAAAATACGAATACCGTGGAAGAAGTTTCAATTTTAAAACAAAATTTCTAGCAACTTAATATACTTTAAGTTTTTCAATGTTATTTTTTTTTTTCAATAAAATAGATATCCATAAAATATTACGTGTATCATAGCGAAAGAATCCTTAATTTAACGGTCATTTTTTTCTCACTTTTATTTTCAGAATGTCCGTGTTGCGAACACTGGCGCTGTTGGCCATCGGAGCGACGGTGGTGCTGGCCCAACGACGACTTGCCCTGCCCGATCCCCGCAGCTGTGCTAACCGTAAGTTGGAGTAGTTATTCAGTTTTAAAATTGCAAAATGATTTATTTTTGGAAATTATAATAATTTATGGATTTCATCAGTTAATCGCTTTATCCACTTTTGTTTTTGAAGATTTAACTAAACGCACTGAAACTTAAATGCCAAAAGTTGATTTTTGATGTATTTTGGACTGAGTTGTACATTTCACATACTGTAGAGATGACATAAAGGATATGCAGTAAATAATTCAAATTAAATAGAAATAAACAAAATACTAGTTCCATTCGGTAACGTTGAAGATATGTAAAATAAAATAAACTTCTATGGCCAGATCTATATTTTGGAAACACTAGTATAACAATTGATTTATTCTTGTGATCGACAGACTGAGTGAATCTCTGAATTGAGATTCGAAAGAACCGTTGAAACACGACAATGGAATGATTGGTAGAATGGACAGAGAGCGCAGATTGTTAAGAAGAATTTGTTTCTGAATCGGCTTTCACAGAGTGTGCAGATTTTTAACGCTGCTGCTACGAAACAAAAAAAGTTTTGATTCAGCCTCCGGTAGAAAAAAAGGTTGGCACAGAAAGCGCATATTTTGAAGGCTGCTGCTACGAACGAAATTGTGTCTGATTCGGCTCCGGAAAAAGACGAAATTTCCTGAGGAAGTGCAAAATTGAAGGCTACTGCTACTTATTGTTTGTATTGATTTAGAATCTCGGTTGAAAAAGAAGGCATTGGTTTAGAAAGCGCAGATTTTGAAGGCTGCTTCTGCTGATTAATTTGATTTGGCCTTCCGGTGGAAAATTACGGATTGGCTTAGGAAGCGCATATTTTAAGGTTGCTTCTGCTGATTTTTTGTTAAGTAGAATTGTAAAATTGCTTAGTAGTATTAATATAAAAAAGAGGATCTCTTTAAAGGAAATTTGTTTTCTATTGAGATCCATGTAGTATTTAATTTTGTATTATCCTTACATTTCCTCGCACTAATCTTAAACATTTCAGTTCTCAGCATGAGTAAAATTTTGCTCGCGTTTGTGGTGGGCCGCTATAAATAAGAAAAAAAATAAGATGAAGTTTATTTAAAAAATTTGTCACGTGTCACGGCGCGTCTCCGTCAGATTATCTTTATATATTTTTTCCGTGTGCATAACATAGGAATGTGAGTACTAGTTTAGAAAGTTGAGCCAAAGGCCAATATGAAAAAACCCACTTTTATTTGCAAGGAAGTAGTTTGTAGAGAAATCTTTCAATAGAAAAGAAAGCAAAAGAAGATTATTACCGGTCTAATATCTTTATTGATCACATTTCCTCACATCGTGAATAGTGAAACCGCTTAAAATTACAAGTTGAATTCATAAGTTTTACGCCCGCAGGTAACCTCATCTGAAAAGAAAAAAAAAAGAAATGTGTATTAATACAATATTATTTATATTAGGAAGTGTAATTCGAAAATAGCATTCGTGATATCAACACAACTAATATTCTACTCGGCTCCAGAAAGTTGTAAGTTCAGCACGTTATAAATTAGACCATCAATTCTAAACTTTCATTTGCCTAACAAATGCCACATTTTCACAGTAGACATCCGCGCCGACCTAGAGCAACTTTGTTTATCCATCAGCAGCTTCAGTACGGTCCAAAGAGCGATCTGTGAAAGTTTTTTTTTATACTTACCAGCCGACAGCAAACAAGTGAGGTTACCTAAGAAACATATAAAACAAACAAACATTACAATCATTTCTTCAACTACAGAAAAATCTTGATCACCGGAACATACGAAGAATAATTGATAAAAAAAAATGAGTGATATCTAGTAAACGTAAGTTAATCTAATGTAAACAAAAACAAACATTTATACATTCCAGTCTTTGTAGGAATTTTTTAATATACTCAATTAAAAACTCGGAACCATCTCTATCATTCTTAACAAAATTTAAAATTCTTTTTAGGGAAACACAAAAATTGATAAATTCAAAGTTTTCTTAAGAATGGAGGTGAAAAGGAATGTAGAGTTGAAACGAAGGATATGCAGAAAATAAATCAAATTTGATAAAAATAAAATAAAAGTTCTATTTGGCAACACTGAAGATATAGAGAATAAAATAAATTTCTATGGCAACAATTTATGTTTTGAAAACCCTACACACTTAAAAAAATCCATGTATTATTACATGAAACTGCATGGGTAGAAAGGAATCGGGTATTTGACAGCGATTGTACAACTCATTACATGTAATTGTACTTGAAAGATAAAGTACATCTCATGCTTTCTTCATGCATTGTATATTTACATGATGTAACATTAGTAGAAGGGAATCGGGTATCTACATGGGTTATTACATGTAAATTTCCCTTCTCTTATTCCTTTTTTTATTGCTTGTATGTTTACATTTTGAAGCCCCAATTTCGGACAGCACAAATTTCATAGAAAAAAATCCAGCTTTTGTTTATTTCATAAACTTTATTGATCATGTAAATCACTCACGGCAGTAAAAAAGATACAAATTTCAATTAATCAACACAAACATACAATATAGACTATCAAACAATCACTACACTGGCTCTGTGTCACACCCGGTCTGGCACCTCGAGGACCGCTGAAGTTTAGCACCATATTTTTCTTCCGCAAAATGATTATTTCAATCGACGATGGCTTAACGTTTTCCACTATTTCTGGTCATTCATATCTTCTCAGAGCGATTGATGAAAAAATATCACACAACAAAACCGCGCAGGGGCCACTCATTCTATTTGGCATAAAAAACACGATCGGGAGAACAAACATGATCGAGAGAACGTCTTCTGATCCAAAATTTTTAATTATGTGCTGTCCTCACAAACTGGAGCTGAGAACGTACGATTCCAAAGGTGGTCATCATTCGGGATAATGGACTTTGAGAACCATTCTTCTCTCTTTGGGTTTGTTTGGACGGGAATGGCTGAAAAGGGGAAGAATGAAATACTAAAACGCAAGAACTTTAATACCAAAATAATTCTTACCGGAGCATTAACATCGCCACTTGTTTGTTGTGTTTTCGCGTAGTGCTCAATCCTATCTGAATCCGGAGCTTTCGAGAACTTCCGGAGATGTTTTTTCATGGATTGGGCACTGCCGGGGTCAGCTTGTACCAATTGTTTTTTGAGTCGTATAGATGATCCTTCCGGAAACATAAAAAAACCGCATCCAAAGAGTATTGTGAATGGAACCGCTGCCGGCTGGTCCGCTGTTTGTGGACTCCTCTGATTTCCTGCAAAGCATTAATTGGTGTGAAAAATTATTTCTTTTATATTCTACTAGCTGACCCGGTGTGCTTTGCTACACCTTTCAAAAATAAATGATATTTTCAGAAATCATTCAAATCTTTATTGTTTTGTTAGTAAATATTATTTTAAATTATTACATATTTCAAAAGCAACCGTTATACAATGAGAGCTGCAGCTGGATTTTCGAATTGCAACACAAATATGACTTAAATCCTTCCTTCCCCTCTCAACACTTTAAAGCGTGGAGGTCTACAACAATCGTACAAACATATCTCGCAACCAGATACCTTTCCATGCCACATTTGTTTCCATTTGTTTGCTTCGTTAGCATTAATTGAGAACTTATGCTAACAAAATTGTATCGGACTCACCTCCTTCCTCCTTCTCACTGAAAGGAGGATGGTGTGTCAGATAATCATAGAATTATTTAAAAATGATTTTCCATGTTAAGTTTTGTCCATTTCTCGAATTTGTAATGAAAAAAGAGTTAAATATAAGCTATCCTCTTCCTTTCCTGTATTCCCAATTCTATTCTCCTACTGTCAGAAAGGAATTGTTTCACATAGGAAAGTTTCTCGTATTGAAATACCATCCCTTGCCAAATTTGGTTTTATTTGCGTAGTTAATTCTTGAGTTATGCATAAATTTGAAAGGAAGTACCATCCCCCCTTCCGTTCTCCCCCATTGAATGAATGGGTGAGAACTTAATATTCATAAAAGTATTTTTCGTACTCAAATACTTTATGATACCAGATTTAGTTTCATTTGCTCGATTAATTTTCAAGTTATGCAAAAATATGTATGGAAGTCCTCCTTTCCCCATTTTTATCTTTCCGCTGGAAAAAGGCGGGGCTCCAATTTATAATAGAAACATTTCTCGTATCAAAATACCCTCACATGTTAAATCTGGTTCCATTTGCTCGATCAGCTCTCCAATTATACTGGAAATTGTAAGGGAGATCTCTCCTCCCCCTTTTCACCCACATCAGAAGCATTTCTCGTACCCAAATATCGTTCCATGCTAAATTTGGTTCCACTTGCTGTTGAAGTTCTAAAGTTATTCAGTAAAAATTGTACGAAACTCCCCTCCCTCTTTCCTTTCTTCCCGCTGGATGAAGGAAGGGATCTCAAACAATCATTATAACACATCACGTTCCCAAATACCCGCCCATGCCAAATTTGGTTCCATTTGCTTAATTAGTTTTGGTGTTTTGAAAAAAAAAATATATAAAAGAGGCCCCTTCCCCCCTTTATATCTCCCTACTGGAAAGAGGGAGGGGTCTCAAATTATCATAGAAATATTCAAATACCCTCCCATGCCAAATTTGGTTCTATTTGCGTGTATGTAATTAGTTTTTGAGTTATGTCAAAAATTATGAAAGAGGCCCCCTCCCTCTTTCTACTGGAAAGAGGGAGGGGTCTCAAATAACCATTGAAATATATTTCGTATCCAAATACCTTCCCATGCCAAATTTGGTTCAAACATCTTGATTAGTTTTCGAGTTATATGAAAAATTGTAAGGTAGCCCCCCTCCCCCCTTCCTATCACCCTACTGAGAAGAGGGAGGGGTACCTTATATTCATAGAATTTTTCCTCGTTCCCAAATACCACCTCATGGCAAGTTTGATACCATTTGCTTGATTGGTTCTCGAGTTATGCAAAAAATAGTCTTTTGTTTGGGAGACCCCTCCCTCCCTTCCTGTTAGGGGGAGGGGTCCCAAACCATAATAGGAACCTTCTCCGGCCTCTAATACCCCCACTTGCCAAGTTTCACGTAAATCAGTTCAGTAGTTTCTGAGTCTATAGGGAACAGACAGACACACAGACAGACAGACAGACAGAAATTCATTTTTATATATATAGACTAGCTGACCCGGTGTGCTTTGCTACACCTTTCAAAATCAAATGATATATTCTTACAGACCAGAATGTAAAACAAAAGGTCTTGAAAAAAAAATAAAAAAATAAAAGTATTCAAATTTTTATTGTTTTATCGGCATTATTTTAAATCAAATTTTAACCTAATTTATAAGCAACCGCTATAAATTGAGAGCTGATCTTTAACTCAGCTAAGCTTTACAACAAAATTTATATGGAGCCTCCTCCTCTCTTCCCCTCTCTACACTGTAAAGCGTAAGGATCTAGAAACATATCTCGTAACCGAGTACCTTTCCATGCCATATTTGTTTCCGTTTGTTGGCTTCGTTAGCATAAATTGAGAACTTATGCTAGCACTATTATATTGGGATCTCTCCCTCCTCCTACTCACTGAATGGAGAATGGTGTGTCAGATAATCATAGAATCATATCAAAATGATCTTCCATGTTAAGTTTTGTCCATTTCTCGGATTTTGTAAAAAAAGAAGTTCAATGTAAGCCTCCTCTTCCCTTCCTATATTCCCAATTCTATCATCCTACTGCAAGAAAGGAATTGTTTCACATAGAAAAAGTATTTTTCGTACTCAATTAATTTTTGATGCCAAATTTGGTTTCATTTGCTCGATAAATTCTCGAGTTATGCAAAAAAAATATATAGAAGCTCCCCTTTCCCTTTTTATAGGTGGGGTGGGGCTTCAATTTATGATAGAAACATTTCTCGTATCCAAATACCTTCATATGCCAAATATGGTTCAATTTGCTCGATCAACTCTCCATTTATACTGAAAATTTTAAGGGAGACCTTTCCTCCCCCTTTTCATCCACCTCTTTGAAGGAGTGATGGATACCAAATATTCATAGAAGCATTTCTCGTACCCAAATTTCGTTCCATGCCAAATTAGGTTCCATTTTATGTTTTAGTTCCCGAGTTATGCAGTAAAAATTGTATTAAATTCCCCCCCCCACCCCCCCGCCTTCTTTCCTTTCTCCCCGCTGGAAGATGGAAGGGGTCTCAAACAATCATTAGAACATGTCACGTTCCCAAATACCCGCCCATACCAAATTTGGTTTCATTTGCTTAATTAGTTTTTGAGCTGTGTAAAAAATTTTAAAAGATGCCCCTCCCCCCTTTATTTCTCCCTACTGGAAAGAGGGATGGGTCTCAAATAATCATAGAAATATTTTTCATATCCAAATACTCTCCCATGCCAAATTTGGTTCCATTTGCGTAGTTAGTTTTTGAGTTATGTAAAAAAATGAAAGAGCCCCCCCCCCTTTCTACTGGAAAGAGGAAGGGGTCTCAAATAATCATTAAAATATTTTTCGTATCCAAATACCTTCCCGTGCCAAATTTGGTTCCAATATCTTTAGTTTTTAGTTTTCGAGTTATATAAAAAATTGTAAGGTAGCCCCCCTCCTCCCTTCCTATCACCCCTCTGTGAGAAGAGAGGGGTATCTAATATTCATAGAAATATTCTTCGTACCCAAATACCACCCCATGCCAATTTCGATACCATTTCATTTGCTTGATGGGTGCTCGAGTTATGCAAAAAATTGTCTTTTGTTTGGGAGGCCCCTCCCTCCCTTATTGAGAGGGAGAGGGGTCTCAAACCATAATAGGAACCTTCCCCTACCTCCAATACCCCCACCTGCCAAGTTTCACGCAAATCGGTTCAGTAGTTTCCGAGTCTATAGGGAACAGACAGACAGACAGACAGAAATCAATTTTTATATATATAGATAGCTGACCCGGTGTGCTTTGCTACACCTTTCAAAATGAAATGATATTTTCAAAAATTATTCAAATTTTTATTGTTTTATTGGCATTATTTTAAATTAAATTATAACATAATTCATAACCAACCGCTATAAAATGAGAGCTGCAGCTGGAGTTTCGAATTGCAACACAAAGATAATTTAAACTAATATTCTGAATCTTGCTCTATAAATTTGTGTTAAAGATCTGATTAATTAATGAATAATGAATGAATTCATCGTACGCAAACAATCTAGCATGTAAAATATGGTTGTTTTTGCTTGATATGTTCTGGATTTATGCTAAAAAACTGATGAGAGAGGGATTGTTTCTCATAGAAACAATATTTTTCGTGCTCAAATACTTTTTGATGCCAAATTTGGTTTCATTTGCTCGATTAATTCTCGAGTAATGCAAAAAAAATTGTATGGAAGCCTCCCTTTCCCTCTTTATATCTTTCCGCTGAAAAAAAGGTAGAACTTTAATTTATAATAGAAACATTTCTCGTATCCAAAAACCCTCACATGCCAAATTTGGTTCAATTTGCTCGATCAGCTCTCTAATTATACTGAAAATTTTAAGAGAGACCTCTTCTCCCCCTTTTCTTCTACCTCTTTGAAGGAGTGAGGGATACCAAATATTCATAGAAGCATTTCTCGTACCCAAATATCGTTCCAAGTTAAATTTGGTTCCATTTGCTGTTGTAGTTCTTGAGTTTTACAATAAAAATTGTATGAAACTTCCCTCCCTCTTTCCTTTCTCCCCGCTGAAAGAAGGAAGGGGTCTCAAACAATCATTAGAACATGTCACGTTCCCAAATACCTGCCCATACCAAATTTGGTTCCACTTGCTTAATTAGTTTTTGAGTTATGTCAAAAATTAAAAAGAGGGTCCCTCCCCCCTCTATATCTCCCTACTGTAAAGAGGGAGGGGTCCCAAAAATTATAGAAATATTTACCGTATCCAAATAACTTCCTATGCCAAATTTGGTTCCATTTGCTTTATTAGTTTTTGAGTTATGTAAAAAATATGAAAGAGGCCCCTCCCCCTTTCAACTGGAAAGAGGGAGGGATCTCAAATAATCATTGAAATATTTTTCGTATCAAAATACCTTCCCATGCCAAATTTGGTACCAATATCTTGATTAGTTTTCGAGTTATATGAAAAATTGTAAGGTAGCCCCCCTCACCCCCTTTCTATCTCCCCACTGAGAGGAGGGAGGGGTACTTTATATTCATAGAAATATTCCCTGACCCCAAATACCACCCCATGTCAAATTTGATACCATTTGCTTGATTGGTTTCCGAGTTATGCAAAAAATGGTCTTATGTTTTGGAGGCCCCTCCCCCCCTTCCTGTTAAGGGGAGGGGTCCCAAACCATAATAGGAACCTTCCCCGGCCTCCAATATCCCTACCTGCCAAGTTTCACGTAAATCGGTTCAGTAGTTTCTGAGTCTATAGGGAACAGACAGACAGACAGACAGACAGACAGACAGACAGACAGAAATTCATTTTTATATATATAGATAATGTATTCTTTTCGCTTACCTGCTTTCATGTATAATTCTGCGTACGTTAATATAAATAAAAACTCGCTGCACTCTTCCCGGACTTACTTTAACCACGTTCATAACAGACTGAAAAAGTAAACATGACAAACGCTTGAGCTGTCATACAAATATAGCAAGCGTTTGCTTGCATGCAATTCCGTGTAACTGTCCTCGTAAATGCATGGGGCCAAAATTGTTTTCAAATTGTTTACATGACATTTGAAGTGATGGTTCTTTTTTATTTATAAAAGTAAAATTCCGTGAAACGTACGTTTACATTTTTTGTCTGGGTAGATTTACAATACACTATAAAACAAAATTTGAAGGGAAGTTTACATGAAACAACCTTCATAATTACATGAAAACATCCGATTCCTTTCTACCCATGTTTTTACATGTAAGGTCACATGGATTTTCGAAACTGGAAATCGTTTTTCGTGTTTTTACATGTCTTTTCGAGCGATTTTTATTTTCGAGTTCAAAATCGCAAAATTCCATGCAACGTAACATTACATTTTTTTATCTGTGTAGGCAAAACGATCAAATCAAAGTCAGTAATCGATCTATTCTTGTGAGTGACAGACGTGTCTGAGTGAATCTCTGAATTGAAATTCGTAAGGATCGTAAAATCACGACACATGCCTTCACAAATTCGAGAACAAAGGAAAAAGTTCTAAGAAGAAAGCTAAGACAAAAGGATAAATGATGAACTAGTTGATCATTGTTCTTTGAACTGGCTCTTAAATCATCCTCTAGGACATTTGTTTTTCAAATATATTTTGTAGAATTCTTACAAACTCTATTCCAAGGACTAGATCCAAGGACTTAAGGAACTCCTGGAATTGTCGGTGATTTAACCCTTTCGACTTTATACAAATGTCAATTTTGATGACCACTTTCATAACATGATCCATTTTGAGGGACTTAGCGCATAAATTCTCTTGATGAATAATGCAATGAAAATTTAACATGGCAAATTTGCAAACTTTGTGGTCCTTGTGGTATCTTTGACTCAATTGTCTTTGCGCTCCCACCATGCAGACTTTATATGAGAGCCAAACTCAACCAACGATGATGAGCTCAATGGCTAACACAATTGACCTTTACAGAGTTGAGGAAGCAATCAAGTCAGTTTTGCGGATTTGGACCTCAATAAGGTCTAGACTCGGGACTAAGGCTGCCGAAAAAAAATCTGAGTTTTTGAGAAAAAAATTCTGACATTCTGTGATTTTACCCAAAAAATCTGTGATGGTTTTCTGTGATGCTATGCCCTTTATTTTCATTGAAAATTCATGATAAATTGGATCTTTTTAACATTTTAGTTGGGAAAAATCAATCTACATTTGCAATCTTATCATATTTTTCATATTAAAAGTAAGGAATCTATATTTTTTATTGGCAAAAAAAAATTGAATATCGAAAATCCATTCAAAATTCCAAAATTTTGTGAAATCTGTGAATGTTTCAAAATTCTGTGTTCTGTGACACAGATTCTGTGATGAAAATTTGCTCGAGGTTCTGTGAAATAACACATTTTTCTGTGATTTCGGAAACCTTGCTCGGGACGCCACATTGGCAATCCGTGCTAGTGTAAATTTTCGCATTTTCCCTCAGGTGGGAGGAAGAAATAGTATCAGTGTTTGGGTTACCCACAAGCACTGATCGTATTCCTCCCTCCCACCTGAAGGGAAATGCAAAAATTTACACTAGCATGGACGCCAATGTGGAGTCGAATGTCTAGTGATCGTTTGGCGGGACAAGCATACTTTTGAATTCTCCGTAATGCCGTTTTACATCATATTCTGCGTGGGTACTTATCACTATGAAACACAATTTTCAACATTTATTACTTCTTGATGTGATTCCAGCTTTAAGCACAGATGAACTTCAATCCTCGCTGGTATGGCGCTTCGGCGAAATAATGAAGATTCAACTTCCTTTCCATTGTGAGAATTTCCAGGTACTCTACTACGCTAAGATTTCAATTTATACTTGCTATTTTTATTTGTTCACTTTTTTAACGTGTGGAAATCAACTTAGGTACTTTTACCAACCACAAGCGATCAGTTTTTAAAGAAAATCGATCACTAACGTATTGTGACAATTCAGAAACGTTGAGAATTGGTTTAACGCACTCATTATTCGATCTTCGTTCGCTCTCTTGGTTCTCTCGTTTTAAGTTTTTCAGATCGTGGTTGCCATGAGCACAGATATTTTAGTTATTTAAAGTACAGCTGAATTTACTGAGTTTGGTTTCAGTTGTTATATTATTTATATTCAAGTAAACTTCAAAATTTCGAAACTAATTGAAGCTTCGCTACTGAAAATGATTCGTAACGACTTAAATTTGCATTTCTAAAGAACGGGCGTACTGAAGCTATCGTATTCAACGGCAACATCCGTTTCAAATCCTTCTTTCTGGGACAATCTCATAAATAACCTTTCGTAATAAACCAATGCTATCTTCATTCATCGAGATGTACTTCGATCGGTGATTGCTTATCTTTAACCAATGTTCCGAAAATCAATCATTTTCACTGACCCATGCTTCACTACATTCAGAGCCAAAAAATCAAAGCAGTCAAATTTTCCTTCTTCAAAAAAAAAATAATATAAACAATCATGCATGACAACGACGCTTCTGTATTTGAAACACTTTTGCGATACAGGATGTGGTAAAGAAGGGCACCGACTATCAGCTATCGAACGTCTCGATGCTGATTTCCTTCCTTGACGACTTTCAACCTTTAGGATCATAACTGATATGCATCAGTTCTGAGCGGTCTATGTATTTTTAAAGGAATTTGGATTTTTCGCTTTGCCTAGAAGGACGAAATCATGACTAGGTAACCGCAATGAACTGTCCAGCATGTGCTAAAGCTTTTTTGAACATGTGGTCCTGGTATTTATTACGATTTTTCCTTTTGAAACATTAAGATCGTCTATCAATAACGAGCATTATCAACAATGATGCGAGGATAGACGTTCGGGAATGATTGAGGGAGCGACGTTCAAAATGTATCACCAAGTATGTCGATCACCGTGTCGATTAGCCACGTGACGAATACCAACGGTAGCCTCCGATGGAGCATGGTATATTTTCTTGTATCAAGTTAGTGTTGATTTTCGACATGGGTACTTTTACCACGTGCGTATCACAGCACTTGCAGCTAGCATCATTTTAGCTAGAAACCATTCCTGATTGCTTTTCTTGAGCGATTTTCCGAACATTGTCTTTAACACGTTACTCGCCACTAGAAAATATCCATCCTACGGTGACTCGGACTCTACTCGGAGTCATCTACCCCGAATTGTCCTACCACGCACGCGGCGTGCTCATGACAAGTTTTAGTCTCAATTTCGTAATTTCACTCGTGGTCGTGTTCTATACTTTGAAAGCCAGCTACAGATAGGTGTATTCCCCTCTCAAAGTTCTACCTATTACTTAATTTAGAAATCCCAAGTTTTACACTCTACATTTAACTTTTCTGATAGCCAATATCCTCGTTAAATTTTTCGTTAAATTTCTTTCATCGTGTTCTGATTGAGAATTGTATACCTGACTGGATATCTTAGATCCTAATACAGGATGCCCCATCATATATAAGTACGATTACACAGCTGATTTCTGTTGGTGTTGTTTTTTACAGTTTAACTTCAAAATCTGTGTATCGTGTGCTCCGCTCTTCATTATTTTAGTAAAAATGAAAACCATTTCCCCGGAAAAAAGCAAAAATATCATGTACAAATAATGTAGTATCCCCAACAATTCGTTTAGTCAGTTGGCGAAAATGGAAGAAGTAAACACTGGAGCAGTCTGAAATTCGAACCGGAAGTCTGGAGAGTAAAGCAACTTCGTGGACAAAAAAATCTGAGCGAAAACCGGGTCCGGTTGCCAAAACTTTGGACCGGAAAGTCGAAATAAGAAGACTGCCTCAGTTTAGGATGTGACCAAAAAGTGGAATCCCCTCTCAGCACCGTCCATCAGTGCCCAAGTAAGATTGAGTTTAAAGACACATAAGAAGCAGAAAAAAAGCCGAAGCCGGGTAAAAAATAAGCTGCTTCCGCCAAACTAAGAGCTCGTAAATTATATGATCCGAAAATTGGCGTGCGTTACCATTGACGGCGAGACCTATTGAAAGTTTGATTAAAAACGCTCCCAATTATTTATTTACATAGTATACCGTCTCACGACATAACTTGACGAACATAATTCCTATAATTCACTCGGTCCATGGCAACCGTTCTACAATTCTTGGGCACCCCACGTTCGCCAGATCACGCTCCACTTGGTCTAACCACCTCGCTCGTTGCGCCCCCGCTCGTCTTGTTTCTACCGGATTCGTAGCGAACACCTCTTTTGCAGGACAGTTGTCCGGCATTCTCGCAACATGTCCCGCCCAGCGTATCCGGCCAGCTTTCACCACCTTCTGGATACTGAGTTCGCCGTAGAGTCGCGCGAACTCGTGGTTCATCCTTCGCCTCCACACTCCGTTCTCCTGTACGCCGCCAAAGATGGTTCTTAACACTTTTCGCTCGAATACTCCGAGTGTACGCAGGTCCTCCTCGAGCAATATCCATGTCTCGTGCCCGTAGAGAACAACCGGTCTAATGAGCGTCATATACATGTTACACTTCGTGCGAGGGCTAAGTCTTCTCGACCGCAGTTGCTTGAGGAGTTCATAGTAGGCACGACTTCCGCTGATAACTCGCCTTCGGATCTCTCGGCTGGTGTCATTGTCTGCGGTCACCAGTGAGCCGAGATAGACAAAGTCTTCGACTATCTCTAGCTCGTCGCCGTCGACCGTGACCTTGTTGTTACTGGACAAGCGGGTTCGGTCGGTCTCGGATCCGCAGGCCAGCATGTACTTCGTCTTGGACATATTAATCATCAACCCAATCCTTCCTGCTTCGCGTTTCACGCTCCAAATGACCAGTATTACACTGTCAGGGATGGTCAAAGTATTGAAGAGTAGCAGACATCAATTATTACCGGAAAATTTGATAAAATGGTTTGGTTTGGCAAGCCATATCCGAGTGTGGCATGCATTCCGAGCCGTTCTTGACTACTGACACAATGAATAAAGCTCTTTACGTCCGAGAATGCCTGAACCGTTGCGTATTCCCCATGATCCGCATGTATGATTACCCAGTACTGTTTTCGTCGGATTTGGAATGAGTTCACTACTCAAAGGACACGATGGCTTGATACAAATCCAACAAAGTCTAGATCGAACCGAAGACGATGATTCCACCAAATTGTCCTCAAGCGGGACCGATTAAAACCCTTACCAAATTGTACTTGAATAAACATGAGAAGCCGGCCGACTCTATCGAAAACTTCGCAAAAGACTAGGAATTATTTTATTTACATAGTATTCCGTTTTACGACATAATCTTATCAACAATGTTCCTCCAATTCACTCGGTCCATGGCAACCGCTCTCCAACTTCTCGTTGTGCCACTGCTCGTCTCGTTCCTATCGGATTTGTAGCGAACACGTGTTTTGCAGGACAGTTGTCCAGCGTATCCGGTCAGCCTTCACTACCTTCTGGATATTGGATTCGCCATAGAGTAGCGTGAGCTCGTGGTTCATCCTTCACCTCCACACTCCGTTCTCCGGCACGCCTCCAAAGATGGTTCATATTACTCGTCGCTCGGATACTCTGAGTGTTCGCAGGTCCTCCTCGAACAATATCCATGTCTAATGAGCGTCATATTCAGGCTACACTTCATGCGAGGGCTAAGTCTTCTCGATTGCAGTTGCTTGTGGAGTCCATAGTAGGCGTGACTTACACTGAACATTCGCCCCGGATCTCTCGGCTGGTGTCATTGTCTGTGGTCAGCAGTGAGCCGAGATAGACTAAGTCTTTGACTATCTCCAGCTCGTCGCCGTCGATCGTGACCTTGTTATTACTGGAAAAGCGGGTTTGGTCGGTCTCGGATCCGCAGGCCAGCATAAATAACTCAATCTTTCCTGCTTCGCGTTTCAGTTTGCGGTAGATCTCCTCCACTGCCCCAGATGATCTGCCGAGTATATAAATGTCGTCGGCAAAGCAGATAAGTGGACTGGATCTGTTGAAAATCGTGCCCCGCATTGCAACCACCGCTCGACGAATAACAACTTATATTGCCACGTTGAACATCATGCAGGAGAGACCATCGCTTTGTCGAAGCTCCCTGCGGAATTCGAATGAACTCGGCAATTCACCCGAGATCCGCATACAGCACTGCGTTCCATCTACCGTCGCCTTGATAAGTTTGGTCAGCTTTCCGGAGAAGCCGTTCTCGTCCATGAATTTCCATAGATAGTGCGTGGGGACTTAATGTTCACGGCATTTTTGGAGGATTTGCCATAATGTGAAGATCTGGTCAGTCGTAGACCGTCCCCCATGAAGCCGGCCTGATGACTTTCCACGAATCTGTTTGCTTGTGTACTAAGGCGGCGGCGGAGTAGGATTGGAGACAACACTTTGTAGGCTGCATTTAGGACTATCGGACGTATTTGACTGATTGACGTTTCTCTCTGTAGCAGAAACTTGCAGCGCCTACGCTCTTTAGGTCAGCATAAATACACCCTCGACAGTGCTTATACGGGGCAGTAGGCTTAGACCCGTGATCCGTTCGACCAGATCTATGTTAATGCCTTAGACTTCGGCTTTTAAAAGTCCTCTCCGTGACCTATAACATGACCACTTGGTCAGTCACGGTGATCTTATGCTGCGGCAATAACTATGGTCCCGGAAGTACATAACGGCACTCGTATATCATTGTGAAGCTGGATAGTGATATTCTTAGTAGAGACCAGTTGGTTCGACAGGCGCAACTTCTGATTTGTTCAAATGAGAACTGCGGGGTCACTGTTATCATTCTTCACCCAACAAAAGAGCACTTAAATACTTAAATATCTGTGTGGAAAGGATTTCATGTCTACCGACCTATTAATGCTGCCATTTGGACTTAAACGCCACTGATTGATTCTTTCCCTTTTTTTATTTTCCCAGGTGTGCGGCACGCAACCTACCGGGATGCCCGCGGTGTAGCACACTCGTACTTCTTCAGCTGGGAGCACGCCCCCACCCGCAGTCTGGAGGTGGACTGGCTCGATGCCCGAAACATCTGCCGCCGTCACTGCATGGACGCCGTCTCGATGGAGACGCCCCAGGAGAATGAATTCATCAAGCAGCGCATCGCTCGCGGAAATGTGCGCTACATCTGGACGTCCGGTCGCAAGTGCAACTTTGCCGGCTGTGACCGTCCCGATTTGCAGCCCCCGAATGAGAACGGCTGGTTCTGGTCCGGTTCCGGAGTCAAGATTGGACCGACCACTCAGCGCAACACCGGAGACTGGAGCTACACCGGCGGATACGGACAGCAGCAGCCGGACAACCGAGAAGCGGCCCAGGTGAGACCTTCTTGAGGAAGATTTATGTTGTGAAGATAGTCATTCTAACGCTAATTTCATTACTTTGTAGGGTAACGACGAATCTTGCCTGTCGATTCTGAACAACTTCTACAATGATGGACTCAAGTGGCACGACGTTGCCTGTCACCACCTGAAGCCGTTCGTGTGCGAAGATTCCGATGAACTGTTGAACTTCGTACGTTCCCGCAATCCTGGCATTCGTCTGTAAGCTATCACAATGGAAAACCAAAATTTGGTCGTTCGTGATAAAAGAAATGAACATTTCCAAGCTGTTTATGACTCACACCTAGATAAACGAACCAACAACAACTACAAAAAACATTTAGCTTTACAGTCCAAATATTCGAAAATTTGGAAGCAATTGTTTTGTCCCCAGAAGGTAGATTATTGAAAATAAAAAATACAAAACCCCCCCCGTAAGCCATTTGGAAGAAGCCAAAACGGCGCCACCCAGTGAACAAATAACTTCGAGATTCGAAACCAACAAAAAATTTGTATGTTATGCTTATTGTGTTTTATTATTTATTGATCTGTAGTTATGTTTTTATCGTAATCGAACAACAAAAACAAAAGCAAAAAAAAATAAATGGCCAACTCATGACTTTTTTCTCTGTACAAAAATATTGTAACAATCGTCGCTTGAAGCTTTTGAAAAACAGAAAAAATAGAAATGAAATTCGATGCAGCTGTATGCATATAGTCGAAATTGGACGCCATCATAAAAACAACTGTTTTTGAGAAACTGAAAATTCTTCGGAAAACTAGTCCATGGGTATCAATTTTTATCTATGGAAAGAAATCATTGTAAATTCATGAGTAAAAATTGGTACTCCTGTTCTTACACAAAAAAAAAAAGAATCAATCGAAACGCATTGCAAAATACAGCCCAAATTGATTAAGTGTCAGTGAATAAGGTATTCTGTACATTTGTAAGTTTTTGTTTTCTTTTTTGGAAAATAAAAAGTACTATATACTAGAGCGATGATTTATTAATCGGAAAATATGAGAAAATGCTTTGATTTTTTTTAAAGTTTTGTTATATTTCGTGCTTCTAAATATGAAGTGTCAAAAATAGCGTAACGGATCACATGAACTTGTTTGATCTTTTTAGCTTAATCGTCCGTTTTTGCACTTTAGTAACCATTTTTAATCATTTTTCTCTAAGCATTTTTAGATTAATTCTAGAAAACAATCCTTTTCTGTCATGACGACCGTAAAAAATAGGGTTTCAAAAGTCCAACTTGGTTCAATGATCATTCCAACAAGCTGGAGCATAGCTCATCAAGAAAGGTCATTGGACCACGATGGACTCCAAAAACTCAACTTTCGATTACTATGAAAACGATTATCGCATCCAATCTGTATAAATCGAACAACATGCATTCGAACAAAGAATAACGTGATTTCTCAAAATCATTAAATCGAATGATCATGATGAAACCAATGATCATGTTTGTCATATCCATAACGCACTCGAGAAAATAAGAAATCAACTCCCTCAGAGCTACTTTGACACCCGTTCACATACCGCTCGAACTTTAAAGTCTGTTTAAGATCTTTTAAAAAGAACTTAAATAGGAAAGTGCAATTTATGGGACGTTCTGTCAAGTAGTTTTTGAAAAGGTCGTTGAATAAATTTTTTGAGCACGATCACGAAAAATTCAGAAAAGTTCCAGTGGGAGACTCAAAAACAGCTGGAAATCAGCTAGTCGACAAAAGTTCCGGTGCCGGGCGGACTGTTTTAGCGTGGTCGAAAACCGTGTTTTGCATCTACCGTTGGGACAGCCCTTATGGTAAATCGTTTAAGGAGTCCTGAGGGATCTAAAGGTGTGCTAATTCATTCTTATTTTCACTATTCATGGAGATGATTGATTCCACGAAGGTTTTTTTTTGAAAGTTCATCTATCTGACAAATATACACGCCTTATTTTATTTCTGCAAGAGAAGAAAGGCGCCCGCCGTAAAAATAAACAAAATACGGTGGTCAAATCGTGCGCAAAATATCGGAACCGCGAGGAGATATTTTGAAAAACTTCGTAAAGGACAGCGACACGAACTCTTAAATGGGCTCCTGGCAGGTTTCCTGCCAGAAACTTTTTGCTGACAAGTCTCGCCTGGATGTTCCGAAGATGAAAAAAGAGAGAAAATTGAAAAATTTGATGTCGGACTGACGATCTGTGGAAGCTACAAATCAGTCAGTTACTATTGACACATGGAATTGCTGAATATACAAAGAAGTTTGGCTCCAAATTTAACCTTTCTCCCTGAATAAAACTTTCATAGATCCTTCAAAGTTGATATAATGTTTTGATAGGTTCTTGAATGGTGCAAGTGCAACTACTGCAAAGCAGAGGTGGATTGATTGAAAGTCAAATATGTTTTTTGCGTCGAAGGAGGACAATCTGCTAAAGTTGTCATAATTCCGATCAAATTAAAAGTTTTGAGTGGTTTTGAAAATCAAGATTTAGACAACAAAAAAAGTAATAAAAAAGCCTTGATTGAAAAAGGGTAATTCTTGGAATTCATTATAGATGGCGCACGTGGCGCCCAAAAATTAAAGTCGATGAACTTCTTCATTGGACGCTATCTCAAAAACAACTTGACAGAACGTCACAAAAATTTGCTCATGTGAATATTACATTACAAGGTAGCTTCACATATATAAAATTCAGTTGATGTTCTGATTAGAAAATTGAATTTTAGAGAGCAATGATGGAAGCATTTGTATATGAGACAAATAGAAATAAATTAGGCTTATATTTTCTCCCTCAATACCTTTTTTAGAGCTTAGTAACTTCTTGTCTTTGATCGAATTATCTTACGATTTTCAACAAACTTGTTCAAAATGACATCGAGATAAAATAAAAGACGCCATACAAATTTAGGATGTGGTAAGACATCCCTTAATGTTGACCAAATAAGTTGAAAATTGGAATGTGTCTTCTGGACAAATGAATTCTAGATCCCTGTGGTATCCTGACGCACGAGATAAACTGCCCGAGTATAAACGACTATAAAAAGCTGGCATAGTCGAGAGCAGAGGCTCAGTCTGAAGAGGACCGACGGACGGACGGTCCTGAACGGGAACATCACATTGGCGACCGAAGCAGGAGCGCTGCTCTCCCATGGAGAAGGAGTTTAGTTTAGAAAGAGTGTTTGTTTCATCCCAGGGAGAGACAGCGAGGGAGTGTTGGCGAGAGCACGATGATGCAAAGTCGATGGAGCGAGGACGATAGTGCTAAAGTGATAATTACAGGATGAGATGTTTCAAGGGATGATTGTGGGTGATGCATTGTGCAATGCTCAGAAATGCGCTAGGCGCTACAATACTCGTGGTATTGCTGTGCACAAATACTGGCTGTTGGGGTAAACACGATGTCACCGTGCGTAGAGTGCTGCGATAAGGCGAGTTTTAAGAAGATACGGCGCAGTTACAGATGCGCAGAAAGATGCAAAGAAGTTTAACACTAGTCCGAGTAAAGCTCATGGCAGTGTTTATAATTGCAGTTGGGTCAAGCCCAAGGCGCAATTAATTGAAAATGCAAACCTGAATCAGAGTATCAGCTCAAGATCAGGCAGATACAGTTAAATCCTGAATCCGAGTATCGGCTCAAGGTCAGGTAGAATATTAAATTGTAAAAATCCTGAATCTGAGTATAAGCTCATGGTCAGGTGAAAAATGGGAAAAAAATAAATAAAGTAAGCTTAAACCTTATTACGAGTTTAAGTTCATGGTTAAGTGTAGTAGCATTGAGAATGAAAGGGGAAATGAGAAAAGCAAATGAGAAAAATAACGTGAGACGATAAGAGATTGTAGAAAAATACCAGTAATTTGGATGGATAACAATACGATGATAAATGAAAAATAATATGAGAGAAGAAACGAAGAAATGTCGAGGAGATGGTGAAGCTTGAATAAAGCCTGGAAGAGAGGGGAGGATATGATAGTGAAGATGATGTTGTTTGTAGATGATGGGAAAAGAAAGATGATGCAGAAAAAATAAGATTATGGAAGGAGAAATATAAAGTAACTATATAAGGAAGGAGTAATATAACTATAGTAATGGCTGAAAAAGAAAATCATTAAACTACAATAGAAAAATAGAAAAATTGAGGAAGAAAATAGAATCACAAGGACTCTTGAGAAAGACTGGTAATTGCATATGTGATGAATAATTCTGAATAGAGAAAACTTGATATAATAGAAGACAATGAAACACATGAATACATTGAGCGCAGACGGAAACAACTGATTGAAGAGAAGTATTTTGACATTTGCTAGATATGTATTTTAAAAAAATGCCTGGATGCAATTAGAAAGCTTTTTGTGCAAGCGGAGGATGTGGTATCCTGAAGCACGAGATAAACTACCCGAGTATAAACGACTATAAAAAGCTGGCATAGTCGAGAGCCAGCTTTGTAGATGATGGGAAAAGAAAGATGATGCAGAAAAAATAAGATTATGGAAGGAGAAATATAAAGTAACTATATAAGGAAGGAGTAATATAACTATAGTAATGGCTGAAAAAGAAAATCATTAAACTACAATAGAAAAATAGAAAAATTGAGGAAGAAAATAGAATCACAAGGACTCTTGAGAAAGACTGGTAATTGCATATGTGATGAATAATTCTGAATAGAGAAAACTTGATATAATAGAAGACAATGAAACACATGAATACATTGAGCGCAGACGGAAACAACTGATTGAAGAGAAGTATTTTGACATTTGCTAGATATGTATTTTAAAAAAATGCCTGGATGCAATTAGAAAGCTTTTTGTGCAAGCGGAGGATGTGGTATCCTGAAGCACGAGATAAACTACCCGAGTATAAACGACTATAAAAAGCTGGCATAGTCGAGAGCCTGAAGAGGACCGACGGACGGTCCAGAACGGGAACATCACAATCCCTAGTGTTTGATTCTGGTTTACGTAGTATTTTTTAAAGCCACCCTGAATTATAGCAGAGGATTCACTTAGTTACACAAAAGAAACCTCGAGAAAATATTTAATCTTCAATGTCTCGGGAACTAGAAATACATCCTGTGCGGCCCGCGAAGCTTTTCTCAAATTGATTTTATTTCTCAACTAGTCCGTATAATAATATGTTAGTGATTGATCAAATACAGGGGAGAGTGGGTATACTTGATCCCTGGGGATACTTGATTCCTTAGCTATATCTCGAAACTGGAATGTCCTACAAAGATCAAACGTTCAAGAAAAATGTGCCAAATGGAGCAAAACAGCAATGCTTAAAGCTCAAAAAATTTTAACAAAAAAATTGTTTGAGTAATTGAACTTTGTTTGAAAAATTTCACGAAATGTGACTTGAAGATCATTTTTCATCACTTTAAAATGTTCCTTACATGAACATTTGTAACCAAGATATTTGTTCCAATCGTTCGAGCGTAATATGAACTCTATAATACCATATGTCCAAAGCAATGGAGCACTCTCAACTTTTTTTAGAAAAAGTTTTCTAAAATGTTAGTTATGGGTTCAATTGATCCCTAGAGTTAAAAACAATATATTCTTCTTCTGAGTTGATCGTGATCATTGCTGATTACTCAATTACTAATATTTATCCAATAACTAACATTTAACAAACAAAGGTTCTGAAGAAAAGGGTCAATATAATTAATTTTCTCTTAATTATAGAAAATAGCGCCTTTAGGTATGCAATATCATTAGCGTTGAGACAAAGTTATAGAATTTTCTTCTTCTGTCAGTTATAAATTGTGAAATGAGATAAAACATGACCAAAATAGTAAACTGAAATTCTATCTTTGGGTTTTGTTTGATTTTTTTTTCAGGACTAGGGCTTCCTGAATAAAGGATCAAGTCTCCCTTAACTTCAAGTATCGTTCTAATTTTTGGAGCATAGAAACTTGAAGTTACACGCTGTCAGAAAATGTAAGAGGGTGCGAATTGCTTAATTTTTACAAAAAGATATGGTGAAAATAAGAAAAGGGGATCAAGTATCCACACTTTTCCCTACATTTTACTTGTTTGGAGTTGCATTTGCCACACAATTATTCATATTGTTAACTTTTTTCTAGTGTTTAACCATTTATTTTGTTCTTTTGAAGGTATAATTGCAATATGATTTATTTGTCAGAGTGGAATTTTTATTTCATTTTTGATAACATTTTTCCTAATTTTTGAAATACCACTTTTTAAATTTAAAATCTATAAAAAAAAAACTGTTGGTAAGAGCAAACGTTACAGATGATCGCAGGAATTTTAAATCCGTTGGCAAAGATAACTTTGTTAATAATTATGTTAAGGAAATATTTTATGAAATTTAAATTATTTTATCAAATTATGTGCAAAAGCTAGTTTTTTTAACATTCAAGTACTGGTAAAAAAAACCGTTAACAAGTGAAATCTTTTTGTTCTTGAATATTGACTAGAATGAGGAAAGTTTTATAATAGCCTGGATGAACAATTTTTGATTTCTTATCGACACGACTGAGCATTAAAGTCGATGACTAAAATTCAGATTTCTTGAAAAAAAAAAATCTGTAAATATGTGGTTTAACCAAACCAGATTTTTCAGAAATTTCGTAGAAATCTTGTGCAAAACATTGAGAATCGAGTCATTACACTTGAAGATTGGTAATCCACATTACCAGTAATAAAATTTTCATATATCAGTTAAAAAATCTTATGCAAGCTAAAGGCTAGCTGGGTAAATTAAATTAAGAAAATCCGTCAAATGTGTGAAAAAACTCTAGAAACGAGAATGTACATAAGCTAGAACTTTAACAAAATCCTCCTAAAAATCTGTATAATTATGGATTTGTTCTGCGATTTCGACCATCTTGCTCAATATCTGATCTGATAAATAACTTTTAATAAAAAAAACAGTTTTTCAAAGCGTGAAGACTTTGAGGACAAATTTAAATTGTGAAAAAACTTCTCGTAGATACTATAAAAAAAGAATCAAAGTCAAGAAATTTCTATAATAATTCAATGTCCAAAGCTGAGAAGATAGTAAAAGTGATTCCATAAAAATAAATTATTTCAACTATAACTTATCACTGGGATTTAAACCTTCAAATGGAAGTGATGATAAATCGTATCATCGGTTTGAGCAAAAGGATTTTTCTCATAAAACAGTTAAAACTTTTTTAATGAATCAGGAAGGCCTCCAAAAATTTCGTTTGCAATAACAAGGAAAGCAAATGATGTCTCTTTTTCCAAGAATGCTTTCGAAGGAATTCAAATCAATTAGAAGTTTTTTTTATTATTATAAAATGATAATGATGTACCGAGTGATACGGTGTTTAACTTCTTTCTTTTAAAAACTTCAATTAGTTTTATCTTTCCTTTTTCAAATTTGTTTTGTGAAAAAATCTATGGTTATAAAATAAAGCTCTGCAAATTAAATAATAAATGTTATTTTCAGTGCAGCCTGTCAACAAAGTTTCAAATTCAAATTGGCCCGTCGTTGGATCAAAAGGTTGTTCACCCCTGGATTAAAATGTTCAGTGAACAAAAAACTAGACACATATTACAAACAAAAACTTAGATCCTTTCGTCATTTTTCTTTGACTTAAATATTCGGAGAGATTGCATTTTGAAAATGACGACTAGGAAAATAGGAGAGATGGTCCAGGAACGAAAGTTTGGCAGGTCATTTTGAAAATTTCAGGATTTGTATTGTAGACCTCAGCGAGTCTATTCGTCAAGTTTTTCAAAATTTGGATAAAAATAATTTTCCGCTTTGCACGATTGACATGGAATCATATATGATTTCTCGGATTTTTAAGATAACAGCAGTATTATTTTTATTCTTGTACCCTTTTAAATAAAAGAAATATTGCGTGGTAGGTGTGATGTGATATACATTGAGCGGGTGGCAATTGAAATTGATAAGTTTTTTTGCTTCAAAATTACTTTGTTTGCACGATTTTATTGAATTTATGTACTACTGAATAGTTTAAAACTCAAGGCATATCCACCATGTTTTATCAATTTTTAATGATTATTCAAACCATAGATTAACATGGGCGAAGTCGAGGTAAATTTTTCAAAAAAAGTTTGAACTACAGTATCTTTTTGATATTAATTTTGAAATACTTTGGAGGGAAATGAAGTTCAACAAATTAAAACTAGACACTTGAAGTAATTAAAATAGGCCAACTTTGTGAAATTCGGATCAGTAGTTGGCAAGTTAAAGCTGTTTGAAATTTCTGGTAACCTACTTTTTGTGGGCCTTGATATTTTAAGTGTAAAGCGGTAATTGGCGTAATTCGAAATTAGATTAAATGTTGCGAGAATTTATAAACATATGAATTGTTAACTAACATTTCATACTAACCATACTTTTCATGAAATTAGATTATTTAAGAGATTTTTTGACATGTTGAAATGAAACCGGCTGACTCTACTGCCAATGGAATATTGCTGACAGTACTGCTCAAAACTGCTAACGCCTTTAAATTTTAATTCTGTTGCATACCTTTTGGCGTTTTCAACCACGCGTTATCGATCATGAGCCACTTATGCATATGCATATGCAGTATTCTTGATTTAATCTGCTTTGCTACACCTTTCAAGAATGAATGAAATTTTCTAAAAATGGATTACATTTCAATTGTATTGAGAGCGTGAGCTCTCTTATATCAAATTTGATCCCGTTGGATGATTAGTTTTAAGCTTTACAATAAAGTTTATATGGAACACCTTTCTTTCCTATCCTTTCCATACTGTAAAGCGTAAGGATCTATAACAATCGAATGGTAGAAACATATCTCATACCCAAATACCTTTCCATGCCATACTTGAATTCATTTGCTGGTTTCGTCAACATAAATTGAGAACCTATGCAAACAAAATTGTATTGGGTAATCTTCCCTTCTTCCTACGTTCCTACTTACTGGAAGAAGGGCAGTGTCCCAAATAATCATAAAACCATATCAAAATAATTTTCCTTGTTGTTAGATAAATTTTCAAGATCAATTTTTGCATTTCAAGTTATGCAAAAAAAATGTATGGAAGCCCTCTTTCCCCATTTATATCTCTCCGCTGATAGAAATGAGTGGCTTAAATTTATCATACCTACTATCATTACTCATTTTCAAATACCTTTATATGCCAAATTTGGTTCGATTTGCTTGATAAGTTCTTGAGTTATGTAAAAAAAAATTAAAGAGCCCTTTTCCCCTTCGTATCTCTTCATTGAAACAAAGGAGAGGTACCAAACCATCATAGAAACATTCCTCATACCATGCCAAATTTGATTCCATTTGCATGATTAGTTCTCGGGTTATAAAGACTATCAACCTATCATAAGAACCTTCCCTGGCCTCAGAAACTTCCATTTGTCGAGTTCCCCGTAAATCGGTTCAGTAGTTTTCGAGTCTATCGGGAACAGACAAATTGACAGACTGGCAGAAATATATTTATATAGGGGAGAATGGGGATACTTGATCCTTTTTTTTTGTTTTAATAAATCTTTTAGGAAAATTTTTTCAGATCACCGTTTTTTGCATTCGAGTTTATATGCTGCAAACGTAAGTTCGATACATGAACTCGTAGATGAACTATGATCAGTGGATGAACTATAAGCGTTTTTGTGGAACTAAAAAACTGTGATATTTTGAATTTGAAGGAGACTTGATCCTTTGATTAGGGTCGCCTTAGCTTAGGCAATCCATTCAGAAGAAGAATATATCTATTTGGACTTTAGGGAATAAGTGAACCCATAACATACATTTTGGAGAACTTTTTCTTAAAAAAAGTCCACATTTTAGTATTTTATTGGAAATACGGCATTATTTAAGAAGTTCATATTATACTCTAACGATTGACATATTGGAATAAATATTTTTGTTAAATTTTTTTCGTGTGGGGAAAAAAATGATAAAAAAAATATGCATTTTGTTAGATTTTTTAAACAAAGTCCAAAAATCAGGTGCAAGTGGTAACTCAAAAAATTAAATTATTCGAGATACCAGTTTTGATGATTTGTTCTATTTAGATTTTTTTCTTAAAAAAATTGATCCAGTTTCGAGATTTAACTAAGGAATGAAGTACTTCCTGGGATCAAGTATCCTCATTCTTCCCTACACATAGATTCTAAAAGTGCTGGATAAAGCTCGGAGAAAAACGACAACGATTTCGTATGGGATTTCAAGTTATGGTATGTTAGATAAAGGTCTTTGAGTATTGTTTTAGTATTTCAAAAATCAAACATCCTAATTTCCACCAGACCATCTGAATCAGTTTACTCAGCTTCAAATCTTAATTTCCATTTTAAGCTGGCAAAAAATGTGAACGGCCCGCAATCTTAATCAACATTCAAAAGGTGAAGAATATCTTAAGTCATTGTATCAGTTCATCATTGGGGACAACCCTGAGGGTTTTAAGTTAATAAATTGTATTCCTTGGGTATTGAAAACAGAGAATCACCCATCGTGAGATAGAAAGAGTATGCGCATAATTTTACATTATTATTTTTTCTCCAAACGTTTTCCAATATATCTGAAAATCTTTTTTATTGATGTATAGGCAGCGAGGAGGTTTTGGAAAAGATGGTTGGTTTAAAGAGTCAAAATTGATTTTGCCCACGGGCCGTAAGGTTTTGAAACTCAAAGACTCCTTAATATATGCAAACATTTTTTTTCCTACAAAGTTAATGAAAAGCCCACAGCGACATTCATAATACGTTATTTTCATGAAGAAATTCAGTGTCTGCTGTCCGCTAGCTTCAAAATAAAGCCATTTTATCGAAAATCTTGGCGATCCATGGTCTACACTAAATAGTATTTTTAACCGCAATTATTTTTCCAACGTTCTCCAGATTAATTTTGGTTTGAACTTCACAAAAATATTAAATTTTTCTTGAACACTCATTATTTCAACGCTTATTTTTAACCTTTGAGTATTCTGATAACGAATTTGCGTTATCTGAACCTCTACTATTCAAGTCTGAGTGTAATTTAATTTCGAGAAACCTAACAATATTTGCAATACAAGTCTATCACGATACGATTCTCAAAAACAGAAAATTCTTCAGCCTTGAATCCTGTTAGTTCAACTGAGCTGAGGGTTATTTGTTACAAAATTTGTAACTTTCTTTGGTTATTATGGCTAACCCTCCAATGGCGCATGTTCAAACCAGGTGTTGAAGCATCTTAAATTTATATTGGCCTCAACATGTAAGGATTGGTATATCAACTCAATTATTTTACACCACCTCTCTTCCAATGAATAATGATGATTTCAACGTTGTGTATTGATAAGTTATCTCCCAGCTTGCGCCTAAGTTAATGCTTGTAATTATCTACATAAATGACAAATTGGAGGCTTCAACGAGGGAAAAGAGATGTAAATTCGCGTATAACTTGTATTCCTCACTAGTAACTAACATCACTCTTACATAAACAATTTTTTAATGAAACCTTATCCTACGCTGAAAGCAAATACACGGGTGTTGGGAAAAAGTGGTAGAAATTTCAATACTTGTAGCACATTTTGAAAATTTTACCATGCAAAAATGTTTTCAAGATCTTTGGGCGTTGTAGTTTTTTACAGCACTGTTTCTATTTCAGCCGAATGTGATAGAAATATTGCTATTTTTGCATCACAGCATGCGAAAATACAACACGTGTTGTAGAAAAACTTGAAGGCCACAGATCTTGAAAATTTTTTTGCATGGCGAAATTTTCAAAATGTCAAAATTTCTACCACTTTTTCCAACACCAGTGAACTTGCTCTGAGTAATAGCGTTTTCGTTTGTTTCCACTGGCTTAGTTGCAAACTTTTTCTTCGTGAACAAACAAAATCGTCACCGGGGACAACGCTTATGACTCATATGCATCGTCCCGGGTGATGATTTGGTTTGTTTATGAAATTTTCCACTGCCACCGTGCCAGTGTAAAATAAACGCTTTAACACGTTCGTCGCCACGTCACCCATATTTGGCAGACGGGTGTATTTCCTGGGGGGGGGGGGGGGGCCGTCACATCAAAAAGCAGGTGACGCTCTCTTACTGGAGTTTACCGCTCAGTTTCGCCACACGTTTCAAATATGGGAGTTCTCCCTCTTTGCTTTCTCTCTCTGAAAATTTCTTTGGGCCCGGCTAGCAAAACTACCAAAATGAGCGTGGCGACGAACGTGTTAAGATTCATTTTTATAAAAACCTCAATTTACGCAATCAATCGATCAAACTTTAAAAATATTTCTCACATTTAACACCTGTTATTCTGGAAAGTTTGGTTGCTGGAAGATAAAAGCTAATCAACAATGAGAATTTCTCTCAGAAACATGTTTTGGTTTTTTTTTTTTATAAAATTAAAAGGAGTGTCCGAAATGCTAGATTCATATGAGTGGAACCCAGTCAAACGCAGAGTAGTATTATTGAATATGTAATAACCTTTTTGGATTTTCTCAATCGGAACCACGAAAACACAAACGCTCGGTGTTGAAATTATTCAATTGTATATTATTCATGCAATTTTTGTTGGTTTTTTTTTGTTTTGTTTTATCAGCAAATGTTTTGCAAATCTTTCACTCGATCGCTTGCTCGCTCGCTCGCTATTCTCGTTCGTTCTCTGTGTCCCTTTCTCTCTCTTTCGCTCGCTAGTTTCTTTCTGTCACTTTCGCTCACTTGTTCACTCGCTCCCTTGCTCTATCTTAGTTAGTTATCTCTTTTCCTTCTCCACTAAGTTACTTGCTCTTTTTCGCACGCTCTTCGATTGTTTTTTTTCTGTTTACTTCTTCTTGTATTTCATTAAATCCTGTGACACTTTTCTATATTACAGATTAAAAGCTTAAAAACAGAACACATTACGATTTTCTCCGGTTGTTGTTGTTGCTTGTTTGCTGCTGCTACTGTTGTTGTTGTTGGTTTGTTTGTCTTGAAATAGGGGGATAGGAAAACTTTTTCTTGTTTTTTTCTCTATTCTATCACCCATGTTTAGGCGATTTTCTTGCTCTGAGACGTTTGTCCTTGTTTTGTTAGAAGATTGTGTTTTTGCTCTCTATTTCGTAGATATTTCACAACAGGGCTGGAGAATGAAGTTTAGTTGGGGAATTTGTTTTTGGCGATTGGGAGTGGGAAGGGAGGTGTTTTTGTGTTTCGAGGAAGGGGAAGCGAGGCCTAGGGAATCTTTTTCTTAAGGGGGGAAACAGTTGGAAGAGGGTTCTTCTGTTCCGGGAGAAGTCAGCCATTTTCCTCTCTTATACATATGTTACAATTGCTTACAATCAAAAAGATATCTCACTTTCGGCAGAGAACGAAAAAGGGTCGTCTTTTTGATTCGCTTCGATTTATCATAATCGGCACACTTCATATCATTCGAGTCTATCTTACAAATTGAGGGGGGGAAACGGGAGGAATTTTAAGCTGCCATCCCGTCGCGACTTCTTTCTACAACTGTTTGTGTTGCTGGTTTTGTGTTTTGTTTGTTGTTGGTTTCTTTCCATCTAAAAAGTGAAAATAATGTTTGCCAAATTTATTTTTTTACTCTCTTCTGTATTACTTTTACTTAGATTTGCATTTGTTCATCAATATATATACTACTACAGTATTTTTTATCTCTTTTCTCTGTTTTATGTTTGCATCTGTTTTTCCTCTTTTTTAATTCTTTACTTTTATTTATTTGCCTTTCCTAATGTTACACTACTATGTCCTTAAGTTTTACTTATCGCAGAATCCGTATGTTAAAAAAAAAGTTTGTGAGATTGGGGGGTGGGAACTTTTCCCTATTCGCACAGAGTTGTGTGTCAGTTTCTTCTTCTTGCTCTTCAACTTCTTATTCTTGTGTGTATGCTGCGCTTTCTGTGCCCCCAATTTTCTTTTTTTTTATTCTTGGGGAAACGGGGGCTCGAAATGCACTTATTATTGCTTTTCTCGATCGAGAAAAAAATATATTTATATATAAACTCATCCTAAGAAACACAGTCCCTAATAAAAACGTACTGATATCGATCTTGCGCTCTCTTTTTCTCCTACCATTGATTGATACCACTCGAAACACGCACAGACGAAGGTATTTTTTTAAATTTAAAATATAAGGGAAGGGGATTTGGGGGGGACGTCTCACACACAGCTCCCAGAATTGGGTCCCTCCTAGCATCTCTCGAGGTCAAATTTAGAAGGTCAAAAGTGTAATTCAACTCAGATTTCTGTTTTTTTTTTTCAAGCGAACTGTTTTGTAAAAAATGTGTTTTTCTTCTTGTCATAAGCATAAAAATTATTTTAAATAATCAATAGTAGATGCAGCTGCTAGTTGTGGTGTGTATGTTCCGGGGCATTTCACGCTGTTTGCTCGCGCTGATGTTTGCTGTTGTTGTTGTTGATGTTTGAGAAGACGTTCGGCAGGGCGGAAGCGGAAGTGAGCGGCTTTCGGGGGGCGACTTTCGGCGGTGGCTCCTCTTATTATCTCCTATCCCGGTACAGCAGGTAAGTTTTCATCGACTGTGGCAGCTGGAGGTGTTCGATGCGTTCCTCGAGGTGCGTCCGGCCGATCTTCTGCCGGATGACGCGTCGGCACAGGTCCATCAATGGCAACGGTTCAGCTAAAAGAGAAAGACAAGGAGACAGGGTTAGATAAATTGTATTTTTTTTTCCTTGGGTTAAGGACTTTTTTAAATTTTCTTAAACATGTACTGAACCCCTCAAGATCGATTCCTTGTAATTTTCATTTTTTTTTTATTTATTTGATCATTGGGATTTTAACAGCTATGGGGTCATTCATCCCTCATGTAATTTTCATATTTTTTCCTGGGATTTTTATCCTTTCAAATGATCATCACAAATAGGGATGAATAAAAAAAATTCTCATCACAGACATAACATTTAACGCCATAGTGTAGGCAACAAAATTAAGCATGTTTTGATGAGTAAAATTAGGCTAAGAAAATCGATTTTTTTTTTTAAACAAACGTTTAAAGACAAAGTTGTTTGAAATTGAAAATTATTTACAGATTAATATTAAAATTTTCATTTTCAAACATTTTTGTTTTTAAACGATTATATTTAAAAATATTGGTTCCCCAGCCTAATTTTACTCATCAGAACCTGTTTAATTTTGTTGCCTACACTATGGCGTTTAATGAGATGTCTTTGGTGAGAAATTCTTTTCTCGCATTCAAAAGAAGGTAGGAATTTCAAAAAGTTAATCTTGCTTTTCAAGTGATTACTTAACTTTTGTCCTTAGATTTGTGATTTATTTGAGTTAAAGCCTGCAAACTAACTTTTAACCGAGATAATCTCAATTGTGACCCTCGTTCCAAATCTTGGCCATTTTAGAATTCCTAAAGTTGGACCCACTTTTTGACTTGTTATTGGAGCGAAAAAAAAGATGCATATATTAGATTTTTATTTCACTTAGCAAGTGCTTATCACAAAGGTAGCAAACACTAAATTTACGAACTCTCAACCAAAATTTTTTTAACCCGGAAAAGAATTCCCGTATGAAAGATGTAAAATATCACTCGGCTCCTTAGGCCTTACAGTAAACGAGCCTTCGAAAGAAAAATGAATAATATAAACATCCAAGTTTGGTATCGAACAAAACAAAATTAATCTGGCGACAGCGATTTCAATTAGCGGAAAAATGGCTCCCAAAACCAAAATTCCCCCAAGGCTAGAACGGCGACCTCCAACCAACGGCGGAGAACCAAGTGCACGAGCCAGACAAGTACCTACCCCTACAGTTCGCGGTTCCCTTGGCCCGATTCTACCTATAATTCGGCACCAAATTTGGTCGTTTTGTTTTGACGGACACTTGATCTCAGATTGTGTTGTGAGGGGGTCTGTAGGTGGTACCAACGTAATACAAAAAAAAAGAGAACGACTTTTACTTCGCGCGATTTGCTCGATTTAATGTGCCGGACAAAGCACAGCCTGACGCCAATCAATGGCACTTGAGGCGGCGGCGGCCTGGCGAGAGAGTGTGTCCAATGATCGCTACAACACTTGGTTGGAAGTGAAGGTGGCGACGGCGAAAGGTTTGTTATGATTCGGAATCGATTCGGGGGAGTCCTTGATGGTCGGTCTTCGAATGTTGAGACAAAAAGAAAAGGAAACGGATTAATACTCACGATCGAGGCCACCGATGTACTTCATGGTGATTTCGCAGTGCCCCCAGACGGCGGACACGATCGGGTACAGCTTCCGGCCCTTCAACCCCCGGAAAGCCACCCCCAGATACTGGCCGTCGACGATGAAGCTGAGCGTGCCCTCGTCCATATCTAATGCTACTAGGAATTTGTCCGGCACCAGGAACGTCTCGTCTGGCTTAAGTATCGCGGGATAGGTGACACCGGGGCAGGTCTTCGAGTTGTGGTACAGCATATTGCGCCCTAGGTCCCAGCCCCAGCTCTGATCGTTCGAGCCGACCAGACTTTGATAACCTACGGAGTGGAGTGGCGCTTCGGAGGTGGCCACACCGATCACAGCATGGGTTCCGCGTTGCCGCGTCGACCAGAACACCTCCCACACGTGCAGACCCTTGGTGAATCCGACCTTGCCTCGTATGCAGTCTGTGCTCTGTGCCACCGGATGCCGGTGGAATGTCATTTTGTCGTCCTCCTTCACGAATACATTCAGGGAGCGGTCCTCCGAGTTCCAGCTGTATTTGACCTGTGTTTCTCGCGGGGCCGGGGGCATATCCAGAAGCAGATCTAGGCGTGGCGGCCGCTGAAAATGTGCTGCCAGCTCCCGGGGGATCTTCGGAATGAATGGCGATGGCTGGTCGCGGCTGTTGACCGTTTTAACACCTCCGCTGATCTTTTGGCCCATGTTCATGCCAGGGTGCGCGCTGCTGTTGTTGGTACGACTGCTGCGGGTACTGCGGATGGCAACCTTGTACGAGACGCGGATACGCTCAAACTCCCTCGGATCGATTCGGTTCAGCACCACACGGGGCAGCAGTGTGGAGGTGGATGACGATATACTCTGTGGACGGCGACGTTCGCTAGACCTTAGCACCGGACCCCGGCTACTTTTGTATCTGGAAGCGGAAAGGGGAAAGAAAAGGAAACGTTAGTACTTTTGAACAATATTTAAAAAATGAACATGAAAATGTTTAAAAATGTGAAAATAACTTCAAAGAACATAATATTGATATCAAGCCAACTACCTAACTCGCCTACTGAAATTGAAATTTAATTTATGATTGCCATGATTTCATGCCTGTTTACTTTTTAACCGACAATTTTTTTATACTTGAATTGAATAGCGCCTTTCTTTATGCAATGCAATTGCAATGAAACTGCTATAAAAAAAGTTCAAAAATTTCCGTAGATTGATGAAAACATGTGAAGTTAAGAGGGAAACAAAAACAGTAGCTAGACATATTCACTGATCACTCTGATGTCCCATGATTTCTAAGTCTTATCGACTTTCAGTTTCAAAAATTGATGATAATGTTAGTGGTTAATCAATTTCGAGATTAAACCTGCAAATGGGCGATCCCATTTGCGATCCAGATTAGTAAATAAATGAAAGCCCTATGAGCAAAAGGTTTTCGGAAGCTCAATGGGCTTAAGAGATTCTCGGCAGCCCTTTAAAGGCAAGAGATCAGTTGCACGCCTTTGAAGGGCAAGAGGGAATTCGACTGCCCATTAGGGCCGTGGTTATCTGGATTTTTTAAAGATTTGAGTTAAAAATCGACAGCTAGGCGGGTATCAGCCAATGGTTGTCGGAAGAATAATTAAACTAAAATAAATATATTGCCGGGTTTCAGCCGGCGTTGCCAGATTGCAAACCACTCAAGTCCGTAGGTTTGGCGGAAATCGAAAAATGTACTGATTTTGACAAAATGAAACTTGTTGACCTTTTTTTTTTGTTCGTCAGGTAGAATTTTCGTTTATCCGCAGAATCCCTATATTTTTTTCGATAATCCGTAGGAAATGCTGAAAATCCATAAATTTCGAACTTCGATACGTAGCTTCGTAGAAATGCTTAAAATCCGGATCTACAGAGAAATCCGTAGAAATGGCAACGCTGGTTTCAGTTCATGGCATCTGATAGTTAGCCGGGTATATAGCCCATGGCCATCAGGAATAAACAGAAGTCGGTGTCAGCTCTTGGCATTAAAAACGATAACACAAATGATAATAAAAATTAATCAATGATAATCAATAGAGACAAGCTTGTAACATCAGCAATAGCAATCGCTAGAATAACAAAGCTCTCAAGTAGGTATTTAGAGATCGATAATGTTAGGGGAAAATAGGGATGAATCATCCTTCGGGATGAAAATCCCGAGAAAAAGAAAAAAGTTAGGGGAAAATGGGGATGAATAAACCAACTGGTTTAAAATCCCAAAAAAAAAGTTAGGGGACAGTCGGGTAAGACGGACACAGCGGGTAAAACGGACACTTTCAATATTTCAAAATTACTATGTTAGGTACAAATCTAATGATGAGAATATGTTTGCCTAAGTGTAACAACATTTTCGAGACTCTTTGTTAGTTTTTAGCAAGCAAGGTCCCATAATAGTAAACATAACAAACAAAAACTTTGAGGATCCATTGTTTGATGTAATTTTCTCTCCTCTTTAAATGTTCATAACTCGCAAAGTTTTCGAAAACTCCAACAGTTTTCAAAGATAGAGTGTTTATAAGGCTTCTTTTTTAATCATCTGGAGGAAAACCGGTGAATTTCCGTCAAAGGTCTTGAACAACAAACGTTTTGAAAAAAAAAGTTGCTAAGGCGGGTAAGACGGACACCTCAAGGTCGGGTAAAACGGACACATAAGTTTCTCCAGGTATTTTAAATTTTTCATCAGTTTGATCCTCCATATGCCTTCAGAAGACCTTGTCAGGAGCAATTGCCGATCGAAAAGCACTCAACATCTCAAACAGGCCATATAAACTGTAATAAAGCGCCTATAAAATACGGAATTCCGAAACCACACTGTTCTGGACTCGGATCAGTTGGTTTCATTTTGGTTTAAAAGCGTGTTCTTAAACTTAACTCACAAAAATATCTACATTTACAGCAAATTTTGCGGCAAAATGTACCTTTTTTGAACAGTGTCCGTTTTACCCGACCATTTTTGTAAAATGTAATTTGCAAGCACAGTTTTGATGAAGGAATACTAATTCCAGTAGTTAATGCGATAGCAAACAACCTAAACTGCCGATCTGCACGAAAACTGCGATGAAAATGGCAATATCTGATTTTCTATTGCGATTCTATCATAGGGTGTCCGTCTTACCCGACTTTCCCCTAGTGGTTTATCAACCACGAGATGAACCCTGCAAATGGGCCGTCCGGGATTCCACACTATACAACATCAAAATTGACAAACAGTAGGAGCATTGTGTATAAGACATTCGAGTAAAGAGAGAGTTTGAGTTCTAAAATTGAAATAGTAAAACCGAAAAATAGTGAATTCTTCAATAAGACTAGATTTTTTTTTGAAATTCACAACTTATTATTCTATACTTTTAAGGGTTGATTTGGGCATAAGAACACGGTTAAAATTCTACTTTTCAGATTTCACGATAAAGATCACAATAAGATTTAAAATTAAATGATTGGCAAATAGGCATTTTATTCATGTATTCTATTTTTGGCAAATTTATGTCTTTTAATTCACACACTAAGATTTTTTATTCAATTTACAGTACAAAAATTGCTGGAAACGTTCAGCAATCCAATTTTTTGCTGAAAACCAGCAATTTGTTTTCTAACTGATGGATTTTTCAGCAGTTCTTGTCATTTTTGCTGAAAATTTAGTAATCGGTTTTCAAATTGCTGAACTCTCCGGCAATCGGTCTTGTTTGCTAGAAAATTCAGCAATAGAGTTGTCAAGTTGGAGTCTATTCGTTTTCGCACGTTGAAACAAGGTGAGACTTTGTTTTAGAAATTTTGGTTAGATCAATCTATTTTTATTTCCTCTATACTCTAGCAATCAAAAATCAAATCAAGAGTCAAGGGTGAGTTTTTATTGGACAGATAGATATTCCATAAACAGATACTAATCAAAACTCTTTTCAGGTGGCGAATGATCAACACTTAGGGACAAAGCTGCCACCTCAGAGCCAGTGTTTGAACATTGACAAAAAATCATGTTTTTAAAAATAAATACACACACATATAATATAATACATATACACACTATGATATTTTTTCGATTTTCAGCAAAAAATATTGCTGGAAACGTTTAGCAATCCAAATTTTTGCTGGAAACCAGCTAACATGATTTATTTTGCTGACTTTTCCAGCACTTGTTCTATTTTCCTGGTAATTTTCCAGATATTGATCATTATTGCTGGAAAATCAGCAATCGATGTGTCAGATTAAGAACTTCGTTATTTTCGAAAGTAAGCTTTAGGTTTTGCAAAAATAAAGTGATCGAAGTTTGGCAAACTCTTTATTCGGTAAGTAAATTGTTTTGCTATAAATTTAACAACAAAAATGGCAAATATTTTCTTGTTTTTCATGCTTCATAAATTTTTTTCAACACGGACGGACCAGCCGCTAAAAAATGGAGGAAGAACTTTCTTTTTGTTATTTTTTCTGTAGGTTAAATTGTGTTTTGAAAACCATGAATTGTTTTATTGAAAAGCAGGCATAAGTTCATTATTTAGGGAAATATGAATAAAAAGCATTGACACCAACCAATATATACCAAACATTTGTAGGTTTCTTAAAATGCCTCTTTAAAGATTTTTTTTCCTATCAATACATTTTGCTGATCTTTGTAGCATATTCTATATTTTACATATTGCTGGAAAACCAACTGGACAAAATCGGCAAAATTTTGCTGGTTTTTTGCAAAAAAAAACTTTGCTGTGAACACAGCCAGTATTCAATATTTAATTTTGAATTAAAAAAAAATAAATTTGATATTAAATACAGCCGGTATTTTTTTTGTTTGAAAGAAATTGTTGGTTTCCAGCAAATTGGATTGCTGATTTCCAGCAATATGAATTTGTTTTTTTTCAGTAATTTCAATTGCTGGAATTGGTGCTGGAAAGTCAGCGGAATGAAAACCAGCAAAATAATGTCTGGTTTCCAGCAAAAAAAAACTTTAATGTGCTCAATATTTAAGTGGGCGCTTTCAATGAAATTCATGCCATGGCTTTGTTAGGATTTGAAAAGGCTGATGTTTGTTATAAAATAGGCAATGATTTTATTTTGTTTAATTATATTTATACAAAATATCTATTTAAAACAGGCTGCGTTTTGATTCCTCGTTTGTAGTTTAAAATTTGCAATTGAGAACTCGAGTATAATTTTGGATTTAATTTAAATATTTTAAATTTAATAAATTTCATCATAACACACGCTACAGTTAAGAATCCCATAATTTAACTTAAGACTACGAATTTAGATTTAAAGTGGACGAAAACGAACTTGGAAACCTAATGGGATTTTGGAAATTAAAAAATTTTAAAATATAAATTTTGAATTCGGAATTCAGGTTCAATATTTAAAATTAATTGTTTAAAAACATACTTTCTAAAATATTACTAACAGTTTCGTTGATTCTTTTCTGAAAGTTTTTAGGTTGTTGAAAACATAAATTAAATAATGGTAATAATTTCGTCACATGAATTTCTATTGCAAATGACTGTTTAATATGTTTTTTTCTACAAGTAGATCTTAAATAAAAGTTTCTAGTGTATCAAATTTTATTAAAAACACTATGAGTGTTGAAAAAATCTGTTGTACTTCTTTATGCTTAAAGCATTGCATACACAAAGGCGTTTAATTTCTTCTACCGTTAATGGAGAAATATTTGTCTGAAAATTGAGTCAGTAAACGACACTTACGCAAAGGTTCACGAAGCTTTTTGCTCAAATTTACTCGAATTTCTGTTCTAGAATCATTTTCAAAAACAAAAAAAAAGAATTTTAATTAGTTATAGATCAGCTTTTGGACTAGTGTGAACTAAAAGTGCATCAGCCTAGCACTGTTCATTAAATTTTGAACACATTTTGATACCGCTTCTTCTTTACAGAAATCTACTTTTTATCAAATTCTTCCTTAGGATTGGACCCCTCGAGTTGTTTTAGTAGTATTTGCTAAAAAAAACCCAGTATTTTTCGAGGGGTCTTAAGTTCCAGGATATTGAGAGGATTCATGTCCTTAGGTACTTAATTGACCACCTTGGGTTCAAATATCTCCAAATATCTCTCTCTTAATTCGACTCACATCTAATATTTTAAGAAATGATTGGAAAGAAAACGATATTTTCCTGAACTTCCAACTTCTGTTTCCAAGAAAAAAATTAGAACAAAAATCCAAAAAATTAAATCTGAGTATATGGTTCCCAAGCAATAGAAAACGATTTTAAAAATTTATGTATTTTTTATACTCAAGTCATAAATTGCCATCGATCTAACAGTTTTGAGATACGAAAAACATCTTAAGTCTTGTGAGTTGCTTAATTTCACTTAGTTTTTTTTTCGAACCACTGTGTTCTGAAGGAGACCACGTGGCATTTGCTCGGCAGACTGCAATGCAAATGCTGTTCGCACGCATACCAATGTACCTTCGATTCATGGTTCCCAAATAGCGATTTTTGCATTTTCAATGCTTGGATATGACTTTTAGTTAGTCAAATTTTTTATGTTCTCCAACTTATTTCGAAGCTTAATTTGATAGAAACGGTCTTATCATACAACCCAATTAGTATGAAAACTTTTGTGAGTAGTTTTAATTGAATTTTTTGGGAAAACATTAGCCCAAAAATACTTCTTTAATGAACATTTATTTTTTCCAGCTTCCAACACTGGTGGTGTATTTCGATTGAAGTTGTATGCCAAGATAAGGAACAAAATTAGTTTTAAATTTTTATTCAAAACCTAAAAAAATATTTATTCTTTTGTCTTTCTAGTATTTTTTTATTTTTTGCCGAGTTTAACTGTAGGCATGAGTATTTATTGCAAATTTTTCAAGTGAATGTCCGCGTTTGAAATCGAATGTGAATTCAACAGTTGCACTAGAAAAGTAAGTTCATCTGATTTTCATACGGTGATTTCCAACGTAATTGCCTCGGATGCAGATCGAAAAAAAATTACTACTTTAATAAAGTACAAACAATCAAAAAATTCGGTATACACAGATTTGAAACAAATTAATCTCTTCGCAATGAAAATATATTCAAAATTTTTTAAGCTCAATTGGGACCTGAAAAAACATGAAAAGACATGTTGGCATGCCAAGAAAAGGACCATGCCAAAATAGGGCTCACTTACCCTATTCCATGGGTTATTTTTTAAAGCGTTTTTCCCGTGATGCAATTTGAGTCGGGACAGAACTTATTTATCAAATTTTACAGTTAAGCGTGATGAGAGCCGAAAACTCACGTTTTGAATCCGGAGTCAGACTAAGGATGAAATTTTCCAAATTCAAATTTAGACTGTAGAAATCCGTCTCCATATAACAAATTTTATAGTGTCAGGTTCAACGTCAATCTTAATTTCAAATTCTATTGAGATTTCACTCGAAAAAAAATCGGTTCAATTCAAAATTTAGAATAAGTTCCGAGATGGAAGGAATAACAAAACAATATTCAGCTTTTTATCAGCAGCATATTGTGTTTTTGCTGATTTGGTTAATAATTTTCGACGCGCCTTTGATAAACGTCCTAGAATTCGTTTCATTGATTCGTTCATAACTTATTTCTGATACAAGTAGTTGTTTGATTCATCAAAACAAAGCTATAAATAGCATATTATGTCCTTTGCGGAATTAATGAAGCTCGCCACTTTTAAATTTCTGGTCGAACCTTGAATGAATGAATCTGGCTCTGCTGCAACAATGTTTCGGTGGGAAAAAAACAACTAAACCGAAACTCGATCACATGCCGATTGTCCTAGTAAGAGTAGGTAACACTCTACATTGAGGCGCATTGCTTGCGCTGCACTGCTCGGTTGTAAAAGGTAGATGTCCTTGCTAAGAACCCAAACAGTGCAGCAGCCGGTAAGTTATTGTTGGCGGAGGCGGCTCTCCAGCCAGGATTCTCGATTCCGATTGTCCAAGGAAGGTAGATTAATTGCAAGGTTAATGAAGCCCATTTACGGTACATTCGTCATACCTTTCTTAGGCTGCGCGAGGTGGCCACACGCGTGAGGTGCCCACGATTTTTACGCGGCAACGACTCCACGCAACACGTGATCTTCTGGCTGCGACTTTCCTATGGCCAAAGATTGTCAAAACAAAACCCACGATCGAGAACCTTACCGCTGCTGTTCAGGGGTCCACCGAATTGAAAGTTCACCCCGGTAAGCGGGAATGTTTTGATTCAGCTTTCTCGAACTCGTCGTCGCGCAATCGACGACGATCACTTTTGCGCGCTAAGCCCGGTGAAAGAACGTCCGCGTGCGCGCGTACGAGGCCAATCCGTTCAATTCGGTTTTACCCTTCACAAATTTCTGCTCCAAATTCTGAAAGGTAGCTCTTTGACGGTCGCCAATTGCCTGTCCAATCGAAAAAGGGATTGTTTGTTGTTGTTCCTTTCGCCGAACAACAAATTTGGCGCTTTTTCCACGAAAAATAAGAAAAAAAAAATACGCGAAAGTGGGCGCGAGCGCGTTACCGAATCGCGTAACCGGTGTGTGGTGGGCGAACTTCTGGGTGCCAGCAGACCTTGGGCACGACTGCTGGAAAACCGGCTGCTGCTGGCCAATCTTCAAATTCCCTTCAACAATCGGGCAAACGGGGAACGCCAACAGTTATCGCCGTTGGTTTTTGGAACGGTAAAACGGTAATTGAGGTTATCTTTCTGGAGCCCGTTTGTTCCGGGTACCTCGACACCTTCTTGTTAGAGGTTTTGTACTGCTTCCTCTCACCGTTCCCCCTATGAGGTTGCATGAGCGCGCAACCAATGTAAATTTGTTCTGGCGTCGTCGAAGTTGCGGGACGACGACTGATAAGGCTTCATCAACAAACCGAATGGTTTGACCTAGGGCAATGAGCTACGAATTGTTCGGTGCGCGGTAAACAGCAGCAATAACAAAATGCATTCTATTTGCACCTTTTACCTACTTCGTTGGTTGTACTTTCAAAAGCGGGTTCATGGCTTAAATATTGGAACCAAGCTTATCTTTATGGTATTTTTCGTGTTTCAATATGTTCTTCAGTGAACTTTTGAACATTTCTGGTGTTCTACCCACTATTTCTCAATATCTCATTAAGAGATACGGCGTTTTCACGGTACTTATTCTATTCCTTAGTATTTTTGTGGCTCGTGAGATTTTTTGATGAAAATGCATAAGGGAGCTGCATACATTTAGGGGTAAAAAAAACTACAGAAAATTATACTGCCTGAAATTATAAAAATGTTTGGATGGATGAAATTTTAAAATTGACAAACGCGGGATGCAAAACAATCATATTCCAGCATATGGAAACGAGATTTAAAAGGTGAATCTTTGATTTGCAGTTTGATGCATTTAAGCTCAGACTGGTAACTGAATTTCAAAAATATTTATCTAAGACAAATTTGGTGATTGTCCGGAAAATATTTTTACACCAACAGTGTCGGAATAGGATAATAAAAGCAATATAAAGTTTGTAGTTGATATCATTAAGCCAATTCGTCATGCTGTGTAAAGTTTTTAACGGCTCGAAAAATGTAAAATTTTGTACATCTATTGCTCAATTTTTCAAATTTTCTATGAAAATCAAAATCTAAAAAAAAACTTGACCCTGATGTGAGAAACTTTGTCAACATCTTTTCATTATCATAAATGTTTCCTCTATAACATCTAATAAAAATTTAAAAAAAAATCTATTCTTTAGTATATGAATAAAAATTTTACCAGTGCTGTGGTATACAAATGGTGCATCTGGCCCTGCTGTTGCATGATGCCCCGTTTCACGGTTCTTTGAAACTGCGCTGGAGTCTGGAGTCTTCTCTTAGAGCAATCTTACCAGATTGCTTGGTTTCACCCAGACTTGCTCGGATCTTTGATACAAAATTTGGCAAAGACTAGATCCGTCCCGGTTGCAGAATTTCGCTGAAAAAATGCCTTTATTTTACCCGGATTTGTTTACTTCCTTTTCAAAATTAAACAAAAAATTTATATCGTGTTATGTTTTTTAATTTTCCAATTATGCGTTCAAAAACTTTATTTTCAAGCAAACTTTGTCAAATTAATCATGAACGGTTGGCCCAACCCTGATTCGTGCGAGAATTATTCTGTTAAGTCAGAGTCAGAAGTACACTCTAGAGATAAATTTTTCAACAAAATGGTGAACATTCTGTAAATGATTTTCGTACAATATTTTGAGGTTGTGGATGCATCTTAAACATTACAAAATCAGGATTTTTTTTAGATTTTTGAAGGTTGTTTTTATTACCTTATCTTTGACGAATATTTGTTATTCTACACACAAGATAGGGCAGAAACCTTCATGTGGATGTGACGTTGCTCTTTTTTTGGCTTTTTTGTGACAATGTACAATTTTTGAGAGAGCTGTAGGCCAAAATCTTTACATCTTTTGTGGATAAACTCATACTGAATGTCTGAAAGTCATTCAATCACTAAATAAGACAAGTTTTATGACAAAATAATGCCGTTTTTTTTTCTATTGTGCCTTTTCAGCGAAACTTGATAATATGATGATCCATAGCCGTAGAAACGGGAGGGGGAGTTTGGGGATTAAACCCCTCCCCATGAGGGTCCAAAAGCAAGCGAGATATTCTACCCTTTACCGAAAATTTAAATTATTCATCAAATTTTGATGATTCAAGAGTAACAATTTTGAGTCAGAGCTGATGATCAAACCTCTCAAACGAATTCCAGACTCAGAATTCTGCTGAAGTATTTCAAAAAAAAAACACTTGTTGATAGAAGATCATATCTGAGTTTAAAATTTAAAATAAGATTGAATTCATTTCCGAGGCTCTGGTTCCGAACTACTGTTCCAGTTTGCATGATTCGGATTCTGCACTCAGTTTAGGATCTTCGATTTTCGGTTCGAATCATCTTTAGAAAAAAGATGTGGGAAGCTGTTTTAAAATCGTCGTTCAAATTTGGTTTTGCATTTAAGTCAAAATTTGATTCAATAATTTTCTGGATGTGAAAAAAAAATTAGAAATCATCCCGAGTTTTTTGTTTCAGATTCAGATTCTTTAATTCTTCAAAATGGCGAACCAGAATTGAAGACTCAAAATCAGATTCCTAATTCGAAATTCTTATTTTATCACATTACGGGCCGAAAACATCTAAGCCGGAAAACACCAAAAATCGTCATTCTATATCTCATCATCCACTGGAGAAAATTGTATCAAATAAGTACCTGTTGAGTAATCTAAATTTTTGTATTCAATTTTGTAGAATAAAGTTTCATTTTCAAATTCGTTAAATTTAAGTTACCCGATCAGGAGGGAAAAACTAAATTATATCAAGATGAGATATTTTGATACTAATTTTTTCCTATCTAAATGAGTTATTGTTCTGTACTTGTAGGATGTTAAAATATCTCAAATTATATCATAAAATCTATACGATCATAGCTAAATTATATCAATTTTAGATATGCTCCTTTCAAGATTATATCTCGTTCAGAAAGCATAGTTTGATATTGGGCAGAACAAAACCTATCAAAATTATAACTTATCAAGATATGAGTGCTTCGAGAAAAATTACTAGCGGGATGTCAATTAACCATATTATTTGCTAAAACCATGTTCCATTTTTGATTTCCCAAAATTTGGATCCAATTTTAATGTACGGTTTGGGCCGTTGACTTCGATGTCCGTGTTTCAGAAAAAGTTGTACATGTATCAAAATAAGATATAATCATTTTATTTTGGGACAACCCGAAAAAATTCTTTATCATTGAATTTATCTCAACCCCATTCAAGTCTGTCAATCAGAATAAGATATAATTCAGATTGGAGAAACTTAAAATCTAAATTTTTCAGTACTTAATTATAACTGAATCAGATGTAAATATCTTGGTGAGATACGTTTGAGTTATTATTTTGATATGCTCTCCTGATCGGGTATGCTTCTTAGAGCACACTAGCGATAAGCGAAAAAACGTGATATCTCGCATTTGGTCCGCAATGTGTTAATTTAGATTCGCAAGTCGGGTTAAACATAAATAATTGAAATAATAAAATCAGATTTAAATCAAAGATTCTGAAGGTCTGAATTCAGAAAACGTTTTGTGTACATTTCAGCAACCATATAGAAATTCAAATACATATTCAAAGTTTAAATTTGAATTCAGGCTCAACATTTAGATTCTGAATTAATATACCAACAAAACTCAGTTTCAGATTCAGCTCTTGAATGAGTTACACAATCAAATTAATACATTGAGGACCACGAAAAAATTTAAGCCAAAAACACCGATATTCGACATTCTATATCTCGCGTGAGCTTTTACGACGAATGATGAAACATCTTAAGAATTCACAGGAAACTACAGCAAAAGTTATCAAAACAACTTTAAAATATGTATTTTACATATAGAATATGTTCTCCAGGCTACAAATATTCTAAATTGAAGGAAGTTGCAACTAGTTTATGTCAGTTTTTGTATTTTTTTCGTAGTTAAACTGTTTGTTTACATTTAGCTTTATGCGACGTAATGGAAGCTCACGCGAGATATCTCAGAAACCACTTGACCAAATTCTACAAATTTAGTATCTCTTAATTGCCGAAGCTTTTGTGTTTAATTTTGTAAAATTTAGTTTGACGACTAAATTTGTAATGTTTGCGTAATGCTTCTGAATGTAACATATCGCGCAAGATATAATACAAGATACATACATGTCTCTGCATGTGTTAAAATGATCAAAATGACTATTTTGTTGGGGAATCGCAAATATATAGTAGAACTTGAGTTTATTTTGAATGTTTTTTTTAGTAAAAGAAATTGGATAATATTTATAAAATATCTTCTACAGAATTTGAATTACAGAATTGATATTTAATGAAAATATTTTCTGATAAAACATGTAATCTTCCCGTAAAATACTTAACAGAGAATTTTGTGTGTGTATTGACTAACATTTACCTCAAATCTTAAATTTGTATCGAGTTTGGAAGAATTAGATTTAAATCACAAAATTTTAAACTTTTATTGAAAATTTCATTTATCCAATGATCGGATCTCAAGAGTTGGATAGATTTAGCTTATTTGATTTGAGCGTGGATAGATTGTATATGAAATTTAAGGCTTTTCTGAAAAAAAAAAATTCTATGTTGAATTAAAATAATCTAAATTTATAATCCTCCAGATTTTTTTTAAACGAATTCATAGATTTCAATCATCGATGAAAATAAGTTTCCAATTAAACTACTAAAGGATTCCATATACAAATCTAGCTTGAAATTGAAAAGATTTGAGGAAATATAAATATATTTTCTATAAAATGAAATACGAAAAACTTTCAATGTAAAAGAACTTAGTATGAATAATTAAATATTATGTTAAAAATCTGTTTAATTTTTTTTTATTCATGCATTAACTGAGCCAAATTATCTTAAAGAAAAAGGTAACCAAAATCCCCCCCTGAGTTGGTTCTTTGTACGGCCTTGTGATGATCAAGTTGATATCATGATGTGTTTGGTCATTTCCTATATATTTTTCGTAAATTTGTGTTTTTTCCTCTTAAATGTAAAAGTAGGGGCTTCAAATTCTCAGAATATAAAGAAATCACCTAAAAAAATTTGAATCGTTTGGCGTTATTACTTCAAAATCGATCATTTAAGCACTTATACCCTTTTGGTTCTGAGGGCCTCATGTGATTTCTGATCACTTTCTGAAAGAGCAAAATAAATTGCAAATGAGTAAGGTGGGGTAGACTTCGACAGATATTGGTATAAGTAAATGTTTTCTATCTGCATATAAAAAGTTAGCCTAAGGTGACAAGATTGCCCGATTTTACCCGGATTGCCCGCATATTGAATACAAAAAGTGGGAACTGTCCGACCCGCCCCGAATGCCCGAATTTCTTTGAAACAGCCCGGATTTATTCACTTTATTTGGCAAATGAAACAAAAAAAAGTAATTCAATTTTTTTATTTATGCTTCCAAAACGAATTTTTTGAGCAAGTTTTGCAAATATAATCATAAAAGGTTTCTAAGAAGCTAAAAATACAATTAAAAATCTATCAATGAGTTTTGATGGAATTTTTTTAATTTTTTTTCCATATTTTTGTTGAGTAATTTCTGGATTTTAACTGAATTTGCCCAGATTTTACCCAGATTAAAGGTCATAAATTTTAAAATCAAATGCATGGATTTTGTCAGTTATTTTTTTTTTTTAATAAAATTTCCAGGAATTGTCCTGGCAATGCTGAAAAAATTCTGTATGAAAGACTGAAAAAAAAAGAAAAAAAAACATTCAAACATCAAATTTTTCTCATCAATTTACCGACCAGTGCGAAGGTTCAAAATTTACTTTCTTATTTATTGTTTTTCATAAAACTTTTTTGGTGCTGAAAAGCACTTGTTTTGCATTGAACAATTATCAAATTAGGTTTGATATTGTTCTGGCAAATTTTCGCAGGTTCTGGCGTATTAATTCACGCAAATTTCGTTGAAATGTTTGAAGCTGATAAACAATAATTGTTTGGTTGTTCCAAAAGTAGCTTAAATAACAGAATTAGATTTTTAGTAGTTCCCATGGACCGAACAACACTTTTAATTAGTTCAAAATTTAAATTTACGACGGAGTTGACAGACTGGCATTGGATAATCGAGCCGGTGTATTTGATATCGATGTTTACTTTTGAATCTGCTGCAATTAACTTAGAAGACTTAAATTTAGCAATTAAACAACTCAGTTACATTACTCGCTAGTGTTCGCTAATCATCTTAAGTTAAAATTTGAACGATCACAAATCTTTTCGAAAATTACTGGCTTTTTGCTGAACTTTTTTACGATACAGAACACGATACAGAAAACGATACAGCGAATTTCAGTCTTCCTCCCCTAGGTCATTATATAAAAATGTGTTTTCATTTTGATATAAAATCAGCACTGGCCATAATTTCGAATTTTATACAGCGAAATTAACATGTGACTTTAGGCGTTGAAGAAGCGATGCACAGTGCATTGATCAATGTACAAAATTCTAAATTTTATTTTTTTTCATCTTTTCTCACCTTGATTTTTTTTGTTTTTAAGTATAATAATACAATTTTCTCTTATCTAGTCCCTGAAATTTCATCTAACACAGTAGGATTCATTTCTCTACTATAATAATAATTTTTAGTCAATATAAGAAAACGCCTAAGTTTACTCTTTTCAAAGGGTGTCAAAGTTTATCTTTTGGATCAGACCTTATTTAGCTCCTTTGTTTAGGCAAGAGAAAGAGCTTCAGCGAGAAAAACAATCAGTCAATTAATACTTAATCAAAGCTCGACTTGTTGTTTTTCTCTGTAAGTTGATCAAAGTGATAACATTATGTCAAAATTGTTGAAAAGCAGTTAAGATCATCGGTAGGTGTGCAAATCTGCTGGAGTGGTTTAAATATTCAATTTCTTCTAGAAAACTGATGCCATGCCAAAAACTTCTAAAGAAACCCAAGCAGATGGATCCGCGTGACATTTCGAAACCCTCTGCAGCTGGTGTAAATTGAATTTTCCCAAAGTAGCAGTGGTGAACTTTTGGCTAAAAAAAAGCGAAAACCATCTGTCACCATCTTTTAGCGCCTAATTGATTAAACAACGCCAAACAAAAGAAGTTGAACCAAACTTTAACCAAAAAGTGTAAACAGCTGCTATCAGCCGCAGTTTGAGAGGTAGCTGACAACCCGCACGGATCAATTATTCATAAATTGAAGGCGCGCTGTTCAATCCTTGAAAGAAATACGGGCGGGTACAAATTTAAGGCAGGGACCTTCTCGTTCGAGGTGATCCCGCGATAATTGGGATCTGTAATTTTTAATCAATGGCGCCCTCGTAGGGTTCCCAACTGGTCGCAATCGCATTGGTGTGTGACATAATTCTCGCACGAGCCTACCGGTTAGTACCTTCAAGTTTTTGAGGTTATGCTGTTGCCGTTTAACCACACTCTAGAAGAAAAAAACGATATCTAGTTGTTGGTTACTGGTTCATACATTTATGCCATCATCGGTTAAGAGTTGGAGACCGGGTAATTGCGCGAGAGGACAAAAAAAAAATCAACACGATACCAGGTAAACCCGTAGCTGAGCTGCTGAAACAGTAATGAAATATGACAAATTGGTAGAGTTGTTATTTCACAAGATTTCACATATTTGTAGCTCGAAGTCTCGCGGCCAGCCAGCAGCTGGCTGTGACTGAGCACGTTCCGTTTTAAAGTGTATGAAGCTGTCTGTTTAAAGCTCCATCAGGCAGTCGTCAGTCATGGCCTACTAATAGATCAGTTTTTTTTTGTTCATTCAGGGGTTTTAATTTCCATCTGCCGATGGAGTTGCTGTTAAGCGTGTGGTTTTTGTTTAGCTTTCAGTGGTTGTTGCGAACGAGGGGCTCTCCCATTGATAAGAAAACCGACTGCTCCCGTCCTGTAATCGATATATCGACCAGGTCAAGAACCCTGCTGCCTGCCAAGCTGTTTGTATAGGGAAAGTTTGTAGGGAAAAGTTTTTCCCGTTCCGGGTTTGCTTTCTTTGCTGCACCCCCCAGCAGAACGTAATGGCAAAGGGAATTAGGGTGCAGGGTGTCGTTGCAGACATGTACTACACATGGTTTCTCACCCCCTGCTGCCAGGCGGCTTCGATTGTGGAACGCGAGGGAGTTGTGCGCCCACCCGGATTCCGTGGTGGTTCGTGTGGTTGTCCTCAGGTTTGGAAGGGAGTGGAAGGGAGGAAGTGTGCTTACGATAATTTTCCCTGATCGGTCCCAAGCTGGACTCGTGCCACACCACGGTAATTCAAGCGAGCTAGCGAACCGTGTGGGGTGTGTTTTGTTGAGTACCACACAAATGTGCCGTGGCGCTCCTTACGTTTAAAAGTCCGATTGTCGTTGGACCAAGCCCGGACCGATTGAAGGATAAACGATAAACATTCTGGCAGCCAGCAGTCGGTACGCTGCTATACTCCACCAATGATCTATTTTCGGGCTATGCGGCATTTAAAGCGCCGCCGTGCTCTTTAAATTTGAAGCAAGGTCTGTGTTCCCTCAAGGGGCAACGCATTCAGGAAGCCGCACCCCAGCGTTCGGTGCGTTTCTGTTTACGCACTCTCACCCCCTAGTTTGAGGAAGAAAAACGAACCGAAAAAAACTTCAGCCCTCGTACATAAGCGGGGTTGTTGGGCACACGCATATTGGCAGACCCCTCGGAAATGCTTCGAATATCCCGTCACAGGCTTTGCACACCCAGTCGGAAATAAACCGGGGTATTTTATTATTTTATTAGGGTGTGGAAATTTGTCATACAATATCGACCCGGAGTTTCCCTGCTCCGGGGACGAAAAGCTGGCGGAAGATTCCTCCGGCAGTAACCGCCACTGCCACCCTTCGCAGCGTTGTTGATGCGAATCTTCGTTATGTACTTTCTGCCGTCCCGTGTGATCCGATTCCGCGTCCTAGTCCCCGTTGTTCTATGTGCTCCGGGCCAGACTACGGATACGGATGCTGCTGCTGCTGTGTTGATGTTCCTTTCTCGGTAGTTCGCATCAACTGCGCAGGATCCGTCGTCGTCGTCGTCGTCGCCCGAAATGGTAAATGAGATAAAACCATTTATCGAACTGAATCCACGCGTCGCAGGGGCCAAAAGTCGACGTCGGGATGCTGCGGAACTTCTCCCCTTCCCTGTACCCAAGCAAGTTGGTTGTTGGTTGACGATGGTACATAAGGGATGATAGCATATCGCTTTTAAACTCGCTCGAGTTTTCCTTCCTGGTTTTCCACCACGAGGACCAGGGGCCGCGGCGAGGTCTGATGGACGGCCAATCGATAAGTTCTATAGATGCTGGCGTTTTTGCGCTCTTCCTCGAGACTATAATAAGGCGTTGTATGTTTCGATTCCGATTTCTCGGCGCTGCCTAGCTTCATTATGCCAAATCAAACACATCCGATTGATGCCACAGCAGAATCAAGTTGTTTTGTGTCGTGGTGGCATTTGAATGATAAAAAGCTTCCAGCTGAAGCGACCGAGATTCAATTGAAAATTAATTTGACATTTAAACGACCAATCGCAAAGACCACGTGCCGCAGCAGCATCGCGCTTCCAAGCTCAATCGTAGGCAACTTCGATTGATTTTCCAGGAGAATATAACTGGGGAGCTGACGAGGGGTGATTCGAAATAATTGAGCTCGCATTTCCATGTTCAGCGAATAACGGCCGAGCAATCTCGGCAAGGTTGCACTTATTATCTTTCAATTTAAGCGAGTACTACCTACAGCGAACCTGCACTTTTGTTCGCAGATGCTAATTATTTTCACCACCAAAGTGACGCATTACGTTTAGGACTGGTAGTCGCAGATTGTGCTGCGAATTTGAAGGTCCTAGTTCTTGTCCGGAGGACGATGAGGCCGAACTTCTGAGTAGGTACGCTAAAATTGATGACTGTTATTGAGGAAGGAATCGAAACAAAACAAACCATTGATTGGTTCGATGTTCCAATCAAATCTAGATTGAATGCAATCTCATTACAACACTTAATAAAGTTTACGGTTTGAACAACGGGGAAACTCTGCTTATTTCTGGCAGTAGTGTTAGAAAACGCCTGAAACCATACTAAAAAACTGATATGGATTTTTTCTCTCCAAAAACAGTTAATTTTATGCGCCTTTGTGTAGGTGACGATCGGATTAAAAATAAACTTGAGGCAATTAATTAGAACATAAGAATCTTAATATTGATAACAAAAACATTCGCTTTGTACCATATTTAGAAACTTAGCGTGGATTCTAAACAACAAAATCTGATCTATCTTTGTCAGAGTCGATTTTTCAAACATGAAGTGCCCTTGCGGAAGGAAATCGAGATTGAACCAGGGACCATTTCTAGTATCCCTTCTCGATTCTAAGGATTGCCATTAAAAACAGCAATCCCTAACATAACATATGTCGTAGCTATACGACACATTCGAATATAATACCTACCCGTTGCTAAATGTGTTTCGACATTTAATTTAGGGATTAGCGAGTTAATAAATTCGTTCGAATGCGGGTCACAAAAATGAGATATTTATACCCATGCTATCATGTAATTAATCCGCACGTTTTGTAAACTTTTGTTACGATGCCGGTTCTCTGAAGTCCGATGATCATATATTCTCAAACAAAACCGCTTCGACTTTTTTTAGAAAAAAAAATGAATGCCAATCAAAACTAATTTGTTTGGAATTAAAACTCTGAACTCAGACTTAATTTGAAGTTTTTGGGCATGTTGGTGAATTTTATTCTTTGAGAAAGAATATTGGAAATGAAAATTTATAGATGGGTAGAAAGCTTAAAAGAAAGTAATAGGTTTGAAATCCAAATTTGGTCTGAATTTCCAGACCAAATTTGGTCGTATTCCAGACTAAAATTGGTCAGATCCAAGTTCGTTTCCAAACGATTTCCGGCAGGGGTGCCAGGTGTTCTGATTTTTTAGGATTTGTCCTGATTTTCGAGAAGCCGGCCTGATTTTTCAAAAACGCTTGGATTGTCCTGATTTTTTAAACATTTTCCTTAAAATGTCTGTATTTGTCTTGATTTAAAAAAAAATCTAAATTATATCTAAATTAATTGTTAAATGATAAGAACATCGAAAAAATCTTTAATAAAATAGTTTAACCAGTTTAACCAATGAGAATCTTCGGTTCAAATGATATTTAAATGGTGTTTTTCGATATTAACTGCAGGCCAGCCAAGGTTCTTCTCGCTTCAGTTGCATAATTCGAGGCGTCTTCAGCACCTTTATTTCGCCTTTTGTCATGCAATTTATGCAGAACTGCATGTAATGTTTCACCAATTTAGTGGTGTGCTGAAAAATCCTGATTTTTTTTTACGGTATCCTGATTTTTGACAAAACGACTCGGCACCTCAGTGTGGTTAAATTAACATGGGTTGTTATATGGATACGAGAAAGCTTTCTATGATTATTTGGGACTCAAACCTCCTCGATTGGGGAGAAACAAAGGGAGGAGGGGGTCTTCCATACAATTTAATGCATTATTCGATAACGAAATGTTGTTATAGCAGTTCGTGAACCCTCCCCACATTGCAGGGAAAATAAAAACGAGTTCTTAATATCAAATTTAGAACCATTTTTGAAAAAAAAATTAGATTCAGTTAAAAAAAATCATTTCAGAGAATCGATACTTCTTTCGATAATAATATGATGTGAAAGAAGTTTTACAATACCAACCGCGGTGGAACGTTTCGAAACTAGACGACAATTGTTTTTCATCCCGGACAAGAAAAACTGACCGAATTCAAACCAAATCTGGACCGATTTGAACTTTTAGATCTTCGGCGCTACTTTTAGCAAAAGGGAAATGGTTCAGAAAATTTGACGGCAATCGGACGTTTTTCAACTGACAAGCTTTCTTTTGACAGTACTCGGTCCGTTTGTGATAAACGCTCCGATCCGGGTGGCTCCACATCAGAGGTGCCAGGTGTCCTGATTTATCAGGATTTGTCCTGATTTTCGAGAAACCGTCCTGACTTTTCAAAAACTCTCAAGTTGTCCTGATTTTTTGGAAATTGGTCTCTAAATTGTCCTGATTTCCATAAAAACTTCTCAAATTTAATCGAGTTTTTACTTAAACGATAAGGAAATTGAATAAATCTGTAATAAAACAGTTAAACCAATTTAACAGAGAGTAATCTTCGGATCAGATGATATCTGAATAGTGTTTTTCGATATGAACTGCAGGCCAGTTAAGAAGCTGCGTACTGCTGTTGCATAAATCAAGGCGTTTACAGCACCTGTATTGCGCCTTTATGTATGCAATCTAATCAGAGCTGCTTATTATTTCCATCAATCAAGAGGTGTCCTTAAAAATCTTGATTTTTAGTTTCGCGTTGTCCTGATTTTTGACGAAACCACCTGGCACCCCTGCTCCACATGGCAGATTTTGGTCCCGTGCAGAGGTGCCAGTTGTCCAGATAAACTCGGATCAACCCTAATTTCCGAGAGACCGTCCTGATTTTCGCGAGACCGTCCTAATTTCTTGAAATGTCCTGATTTTTGAAAATTGGTCTGGTTAATTTACTGAATTGTCCTGATTTTCAAAAAAACATATGTATGTTAGTTGTTATTGAATTTATAGTAAAATCATCGAACATTATATTTAAATGGTGATTTCCACACAAACTGCCACCGAGGCAATGAACTTATCGCCTCTGTTGCATAAGTTAAGGCGTAAACAGAGTCTTTGATTCACCTTTATCTATGCAATTTAAGCAAAGTAAGTGGTGTCCTGAAAAATCGAGATTTTTCTCTTCATGGTGTCTTCATTTTTGACAAAACCGCCTGGCATCCCTGGTCCCACGTGTTTTGCTTGTAAATATTAGGACTGTTCAATGACTACAAAAATATATCTTGAAAGAAAATTAACTCAAAAATATGTCTTAACGGGTTTTCCTCAAATTTTGTAATTGTCAGGGGTATGTGTTTACAAAATTGAAATCTTCGGGAACTGTCTTTTTATTTCATTTTAAAAAGGAAGCCATAGACATCGATCGACCACCGTGTGAAATCGACAACAACTTTCCACGCCGCTTCACTATCGAAAATCGAATAACGGCGGAAGTGGTTTTTGATAGACCCAAACCTCTGGGAAAAAAAACTGTGTCATGGGGGCATAACCTCAATGTTCTTTTTTCGAGTAAGAGGATACTCTCCTCCAGAAGGAAGCAGACCTCGGGGTTCCGATAATGTTCGAGCATCGATCCTGTATCACATGTTTTTTTACTCTTGGATCGCATCCGCTTACCGCAACATCCGTATTGTCTGGCTGGCTGCGTTCGTTTGCCAGACGAGCGCAACCAGCCGTACTGTAATTCGGGCTGCAAAACTACCGAACGGATGGAGGTCAAATTACACAAAATTATGTTTTGGGTGTCTTTTTTTTCGTTGAGACCATCATGTTTGAGGGATTATCGAGCTGAGCTGCGAGTGGTTTTTAAGTATCGGTTTCAAGTGTGGGACTTCATTTATCGTTTGGGTTGATGACGGCCAGTTTTTTTTTATCATCATTGTTTGGTTTTAGTTTAGCGATCAAGACGTGGGCTTCGAGTAGAGATATACGGCAAATGGCGTCAACAACTCATTAGGAATATTTCACACGCGGAAGATTCCATTCGCTTACAAATATTGACCTTGGCTGGGAGCTGTGTGTGGAGTATTATCGCCTTTGTCATGATCATGTCTCATCATGTATGTATGTAAAACGATCGTCGCGTTGCGGAAGCGAAGATACTGAACACACAGTTCACAAAGACGACCGTGAGGCGGTTTTTTCAACTTCAATCCCTCTTTGATCACCTGTGTGTAACCGAAATGACGGCTGTTGCTGGACGTAACCGTTTTGTTTTTATTGCTGTTAACTGCTGTTGTTGCCTCGCGCGGGCTGCTGCTGGTGGAAGATGATCATGACACCACGCGCTAATAGGTAACCGCTTCGCTTCGCGTCACGTCTTGCCGCGCCGCCTCGCTTCCACCACCCGAAGCGGGAGTATATGTAAATGTGCGATCAACCAGCTGTTCACGACAACATCATTGGCCACATTGTCATGGTCACAAGGGGGTTCGAGTCAGTCAGCGAAAAAAAAGCGACGATTCATTCCATACCCTCGCGATCATTGGTTCGTCGATATTAGCGTTTTTGCAAATTCCATGTGCCCTATGAGTGCTGAAGGCGCGCGATCACACCTTCTCTTCCCGTGTCACCGCATCGTGATCGCGGGCGGCAGCTGAAACCCCATTGCACATACACTCTCAAATTGGCTAAGTGGCGCGGTGGCACATGATCGACCGCAGCTGAAGCGCCGCTGCAAAGTTGTCAGTCGTTATATAAGAACAGAGAGACCGGTCGGTTGTCGTTTCACGATCACATCGCGGGATAGATAAACTGCAACTGCGATCGCAACCTTCAGGCTCTGACGATCGAGCGACGCGGGCCTCCGGTTTGAGGGACGCGCAGGGGCTGTGAACTTTTCATTGAGAGAATTTGCGCCAAAATTTTGTGTACCTATTTGCATAGCGAGATAAGCGAAGAGGAAATCGCGTGAGGCAACTTAGCTTAGCTCCGATTCGGCTTACATCGCACTGTGTAGGAGTACCTTTAAAATTAAACGGAAAAATCTCCGAGGTTCGATTAATCATCGGGAACACAAGCTGCCCGCCCTTCTCTCTGACTCTGTCTCTGGGAGGCAGACGACGACAGACAACGGTTGTGTAATGGGGGCGTGTCGCAATCATTTAAAAATTGTACTCCGAATCGGTTGAATGTCCACCAGGCCGCGCGATCAAGCATTCGCATGGCTGCTGACTCAGGAAAGGTCAGGAAAGCAATTTAAGTAGAGTTCCCTACTACAGCTAACTAGTAGAACACAGAAGCGTACCATTGTGCAGTTTCGAATTTATTTATTTTGGTCCGGCCCAAGGTTTCGTTAATTTGCCGACGACGACGACAACCGACGTAGATCTGTTTTCATGTTTCGGTCACCAAAAGCAGAGCGAGAGGAAAAAAAATCACGGAACACCAAAATGTTTTGTTTTTCGCTTAAAAACAGTACGATTTCCTCGACCACTCACTTGCGGGAAGGAGAACATTTCAATTTGGGTACATTCACTGTGATTTTTTTTGTCCTCAAATTACGGATCCAACAGTTGTGTCCTCAAAATTATCACTTGAATAGCCCTCATATGGCAAAATCAAAACAAAAACAAGTGTCCAAAATCTTCTAAATGGATCCAAGTCCTTTTTCTAGGAAACTAAAACTTTCCAACTGATCATTTCAATAAGGGGCATTATTGGGTGACAATCCCGAAAGTTTACTACACACTTGCTAGATTCCTTAATAAAGGCTAAATATAAGCCGAAACGTTGGACGTTGTGGTTAAAAATCATTTTTAATCACTTAATACACTTAATAGACTTCCTTTAACTATTGGAACTATCTGTTCAAACTTACTCTACACAGGAAAAATTTTTGACTTCTACGTGTCAATGAAACTGCAACCTTTAAAATAAATCAACCTGTACTTAACAAAACCTGTAATTTTAAATTGTTTTCCTTGAAAGTTAACGAAGATCCATTTATTTTTACAGCAAGTGTCCTGTAAAAAAGTTGAACACAGAAAATTAAATGTCACGTAATTTGTTTTTCGACCTGTAAAATTACGGTAAATGTCCTGCTCCTTTTTGTTACAGGACATTCGCGTAATTTTACAGGAAATAATTTTTGCTGTGGAGAGTCCAGAATTTGAGCAGTTTTGAACCATTGAACAGTCTTAATGTTAGAAATGAATTCGGTAATCGAAATTCGAGAGTCTGTATACGGGAATCCGAATACAGGAATCTGAATTTGGGAATTCAGAATGTTACCTCAAATTTAGCGTTTTGTATTTTCACTTTTAAACGTTACTTAGACGAAGACCTACACTTTTTTCATATTTTGAACGTCCTTAGCTACAATTTATTAAAAATATTTTCAGCTGCACGCTATTATTTATAAAAAAAACTGTTGAACAAACTCCAACGCCATCACGTTCCAGAAAACCTCTGCCAACCGCTGTGGTAATTCGCCAAAACTCACCTGGAATAGGAAAAAGAGAGAGAAAAAAAACAACAATTAGTATGATTGTCAGTTGCAATTACTCATGAGTGAATGTCAAATACCAAGAAGGGGGCGCGCGGACAGCGCGCCATTTATCAAACCAAACAGAACCGTAAATTAGTCACCCCCAACCCAATCCAAGACCGGCTAGTTAGCTAGCTGGCTTAAGTCTTTGGTACAAAAGAACCGATTCAATGGCGGCCAACCCGCCGCTGCGTGTGCGTTCGGCAGCAATTGAACAATTGAATTTAGTGTACATGTTTGTAGGAATAAAAATATTGGTATAATGAAACGTCGCCTTCGTCGACGTCGAGTTGACCTTTTACCGAAAAAAAAACAAAAGAACGGTCGCGAGCCGCCATCGAGGGTCTTTGGTCGGGGGGTCCACCCATTGAAATTTATGCAAATTGCAGCGGTGACCCCCAAATGGGACCACGCGCGCGCTTTTTGCAGAGTTTTTATTTAATAAATGGAATGGCTGGAAGTTATTCAATAAGTCAGTTTGACAGAAAATTGTCCTAAAAAATTATACACACTCATCTGGCGCAACCCCTTATAGTGTAGTTTTGACCCGTTATCGGAAAAGACTGGGTTAACTCCTTTTTCATGTAAAGTCCTTGTACCCCTTATAGTGTACACAGCATGTACGTCAAAGCAGAGGTGAAAATTAGTAATGTAAGCATGTAAAATCTACACATTATTTTGGAAGCCCGCTCTGCGATGTCAGCCCTTTGATGTTAGCCCTTAAAATGTCAGAAGTATGGAAAGAAAATAATAAAAACAAATCAGTTAGTTTTGAATTTCTGTATTCGGCAAGGAATCATTTTCATGCTCCTGTTATAGAATAGGAAAATATTCAATCAACTCAATCTATTGAACTGATCTTTCAGCATTAACTGATTATTGAATCGTCGAACGAGATCGGTTACGGCAGAAAGAGTTCTATATTCTGAATGACAAGTTAAAAAACTATCCTTTATTTAGTAAGCCAGGTTTTCTAAATAATGTGTAAAATTGGCTCGAGGAAACGACACTTTTTTTGACAGATCTCGGCTGTTCGCAATAATGGGTCAATTTTACAAGTTTAAGGTGTTGCGCCAAATGAGTGTGTAGCTGAACATAACGTACTATTTTTTCCATCCAAGCATGCCAATAATAAATGGCGCTCGACGCCGATGAGCAAACATCGAAGAAAAAAGCCGAAAAATTGTTATATGAAGTATCACAGCTTAGTGACGGTCTGACATTTCTCACCCGGGCCCCTGCCTAGTCCCGGGGTGTTCAAATTTCAAGATCACGCGTCCTTGAGACGCGTTCATCATCGTTTTCAATTTGGATCGCGCGTCGTCGACCGACACCGGCTTTGCAGGTTTCGAGGCGGGTGGTGTCCGACCGACATTGAACTACACTCGCACGCCTCATGGTCAACGCCATCATATCCCTCCACATGGCAATCCTGCCACCGAAACCGTAGAAATGCGATGAAAACAAACCAACATTCCTAAGTATATTAGCCAGCATTAAGATCATCTGCTTCGGCGGGAAAGAAAAAATGAAAAATAGATTAAGCTGTAGCCACTTTCCCCGCGGGACCTCCACCCTCGGTTAGTAAACACCGGTTTCGGGGTGAAGACAGGATGATCGCGCTCCTCCTCGTGTGCGATCTTTTTTCGTTTTCAGTCGTGTTGTGTTGAATAACCCCTGGTCGGTCGCTCATTTTCGTCAAAACGTGACATCACCGATCGCCTCCTGTAATGTGTCATCGAGGGGTACCGCGATCGCCACTAAAGCGGGATTTAGACGTGCATGGCCCTCAACTCAACTGGCTATGCTAATGTAACCAACCCTGGGGTGTGGTAATGGGCCAATTGTCGTTTGGACGTGTCGTGTACAAGTAACTAAAGCTTAGTTCTTTTAGAAATGGGACACTTTCATTTGCTAATAGCTCGTTAACTAGTTATCGGATATTAAAAATTTTGACAGCATTTTGTTGCCTATAAAAAGTTCTATTCGGCCTATTTTTTTCAAAATTTAAAATTTACGCGTTTTTGATAAATGTACGATGCAAGAGAAAAAGAAAAAAATAATTTTGCACAGTTTTCTTTAAAATTCGTCATTATCAAATTGATAGCTGACAAAACCGATGATTATTCCAAGAATGACTGAGTTTTTGTGGTGGATAAATATGCAAACACTGTCAATAATGTCCACAAAGTTCAAATCAAGCATTGGAGTGAAGCACATGATCGGCAACAACGGTTAAGGGTCATCAGGGAAGTCAAGTCTCATACCAGCGTTTTTAATTTTTAATAAGCGAAAAACTAAGGGTAGATCGCTGAAATGTCCAAAACAATTTTCTCCGATAAGCTGAAAGTGTTGCCTAGTGATGACTCATTGAAATCCAACCTAAAAAAAACGTGTTTTGATAGTTCCAAAGCTCTTAAGCTGTAAAACCGGTACCGAAAAAAAAACGTTCAAAAATGTGGTCAAAAATTATCAAATTTGTTCATTTCGAAACAACTGTATCCACTCAGATGCTTCCAGTTTCTTTTAAAAGAGAAGTATTGGACCGAAAAGTATCAGAAATTGAAGAAGGAGGATGAAACCACCTAAATTATAGATTTTACGAAGTGTAAGTTGGAGAAACTGATCAATACCATGACTGAAAAAAGTGTGCGCTGGCCAATTGGAGATACCAAGAATAACGTAGAAATTTCTTTAACAAAAAACGGTAAATATTTTTTTTCAATTTTTTTCATGAAATATCATAACATTACCTTCATTTTCTTCATAGAAAGTATTTTGTTGAAACGAATAGTTTTTGAGATACACGCATTCGTAACTGTCCCATTTCTAAAAGAACTAAGCTTTAGTAAACGGCACTCTGTCTAGGCTGAGCACTCTGCGAGCACACTAGGTCAGTGGGGGATCTATGATCATCAACGCTCAAACAACAACCGGGAGGTACATTATGATGATCGACACTCGGTGACGACAACCTGGCTCCCATTTGTCGTGCGGAGTGAAGAGTGCGGAGTGAAAATGATAAGTACGCTGGGTGATGACAGAGCCAACAATTAGCAGCGATTTCACGCTCTTTTGTCTCACCGAGCCAGTCAAACGAGGAAGATGGAAATGGACGAGAGGAGAAAACAACAACACAACTCTCCCAGTCCGGATGGCAGCAGCCGTGCTGCCGGGAAGCGTACCTTCAACAGATGATCACCAGCCAGCGAACTAAGGTTGGACATCGCTAGGAAGGCAGAGCGCGCGGCGAAAGAGAGGACTTGTTAGTAGGTAATTTCACTTGTTTCCAGCCTAAAGGAGAGAGAATACTGTGGAGGAAACACTGAAAACGCTAGTCGTTGCACCGCTTACTGAGATAGGTACCTACTTAGGCTAATAAAGTGGCCAAGGTCGTAATTATTATTATTTATTACACAATTTTCTCCAGAGGCTATGCCTACGTTGATGTGTCAAAGCGAAAAACCGAAATGTTGTTGTTATGTTAGAGAACGACAAAAACGGTTGCTAGCCTACTTGGTTTGGTTTTGTTTTCGGTAGATACACAATGCACAGTTTTGTGCAGCGTAAGGCGGTTCCGTGTGTACACACGGAACCAAATTCGTGCTGCACTATTAGCCCCCAAACAAAAAGCTGGTGGCAGCATTATTCGGTATGGTGAGTGATTGATTGTCACTTTGCTGCTGTTGGCTAGCTGGTTGACCGAAATTCGTGCGGCTTTTGGAGCTGCTACTGCAGCGAACTGTTGTGAGAATGTGGGACCCCGAAAGTCACGTTCCGTTAGATTTTCTGTCACGTTGATTAATCGTCCATCGGTGGTGAGGCGTTTGTATGTTTTTATTTTTCTTAGAATTTTGGTGTGTGAATGTCAGGAAGGAGGGAAGTGACGGATTTGCATTCTAACGTTCATTACGGAAACTATCTTCCGATGAGAGGCGTTAATAGGAGATTGTTGACATGCAGATTTAATCACAGATGTACTGTTTGGAGAGACGATACATTCTACTATTCGGATCCTAAAATCCTTTGTTCCTAAAGAATTTAAATAAAATAAAAATTCAAAGTTGAACTTTTTAATTTTAATTCTTTTTGAAATCCCAATGGCGAACGGCCAAAATTTGGACGGTACAAACAGATCAAATTTGGTCTGAAAACAGTCCGATTTTGGTTGGAAAACTGTCAGATTTCGGTGAAAAACTATCAGATTTCGGTTGGAAAATTGGCCGATTTTGGGTTGAAAACGACCCGGTTGTTTTGACAGCTCACTCGCAAAAGCTTATCGTCCTCAGGAAAGTTGTGTCACCAGGGTACTGAATTGGTCCGAATTCGGTTGGATTTCTGTCGGTTTTCGGACCGATTCACGGGTTGAATGGACCAGAACCCGGCATGTTCTCAAAAATACAAAATTGATTATGTCACATTGTAGAATGTCCCAAGTATGATAGAGGTTATTGTCAAAATGATACTCCATATGCTACATGTATAGTACGACTAACTTTTTTATGTTTTAATATTGAGAAAATCTCAATCAAATATCTCAATCGAATCACTCTCTTATTTTCGGCTATGAAGATTTTACAATTCTTCAATTTTTTTACATAGTTATACAGAAATTTCTGATTCAAACTTCATAAGATCATGCACATTTTGCTTATTTTTGGGAAACGTATCAATTGTATTGACAATTGCTTTTAAATTTTTCGATGATGTCTCTCTTTACTTCTCCAAATGGAATTCATCATAACTTAAAAATTTTAGGTGAAACATCAGCAGCAGCGTCCAAGTAGCAATACGGAGGGAAAAAAGCTATTATCTTTTTTTTATTCAACTAACTCCTTTGCTGTTACGCTCTCATCAATTTTCCAAGGCCCCTCCACTGAGTCGTGTTTATCCATTGAAGCGCTACGCTGAGAAGCGAAGGATTTTCCACTTGATAGCTGGGTACACACACGCAATTGTTTGTTTAAAAGATTACGCAGCCAGATATCGATTAGCAAAAGCCATCCGTGAAAATATCAATATCAAATTGGCTTGGGAAATTTTCCCGTTAATAACGTTGTTGGTTGTCGATGGTGAGATTAACAAACTCGAACATCTGTTTTCATTAACATTCTTCTGGTGGTGGCGATGATGCGATCGAGTGATGGATCTGCCACACCCAGACTTTCTTGCAGGCGGGGGCGGCGGCTTGGACTCGTCTGCATCAGGACGCTGCCAACGTGTGTTTTTGTCACAGAAGCGGCTGTAATCATGTTCACGTTCAATTGGTGCCCGATATGCGTGGGCGTCGCCAGCGGTGAGGAATTTTGTCGTCGTCGCTAGAGCGCCACAACCTATTAGAATATCTGAGGCGACCTGCATGACCGAGTAAACAGTTCACTGACTGACAATAGATTTCCGCCGGTTTCGCTTCGCCGTTTTCCAGCGCTTTGAGCTACTAGGCAGGCACTACTCGTGGTAAACGATGCGATAAGTGGAAATTTTTCGCTAACGACGCGTACAAATCAAAAAAGGTGCTTGTTGTTGCTGCTAGTGTGCCCTCTCTTCGGGGTGATGAGTCAAACAGTCGGAACCGAGTTCCGTTCTGATGGTTGAACAACTTCCGTTGGTGCAGGGCGGCTGACAAAGTCCTGTCAAAGCTGACCGGGCGGCGGCTTCTTAGGATGCGATGGACGGCTCCTAGTCAAGAGTCGCGTGCCTCCAGCGATGATCCGCTATCAGCTGCTTCAGCATTTCTCGCTAGTGGCGCTAATCTCCGCAAATAGTTGTTTACGTTCGGGCCCGATGCTTTGTTTACATCCGCCTTATCGCACGTTCTTGAGTCAGCCGTACACACCCATCCACACAACGAAACAATCCAACAAGCCGAAGGCGACGATAAGAAGTTTACGCCATCCACCACGACGACGAATGATGTTCATTTCCGCCTTCCCTTGAGCCTTAATAAAGATAGAGGAACGATAACGAAACGTGGGAAGGCAGCAGCTTCTTTAATAGGCTTCAATTAGTCGTCCGTCATCAACACCCTCACTGGAAATACTAATAAATCCACGCAGAACTTCCAACTGGTGGTGGTGATGGAAGTCGTTTGAATGTTTCCGCAAGACCAAAACCAGCAGAACGCTAACCAACATGTCGGACATTTTTAATTAGTTGACCACTTAAAAGTGGCGTGGCTGCGTTATCTGCGACTCGATTAATTAACTTATTGAACGGTACCAATTTGGAGCCGGCTTATTCCCAGAATTCGTTCTTCCGAAAGCGTCGTCATCGCCATTTGTCGAACAACGACAGCAGATGTGGGCGGCCATTATCGGACGGCACGAAACGAATTCGGTCTTTGACCTTCAAAGTGAGCAGTCAATCGGGGTTGGCAAAATACAGTTCTGATTAATGCCAAATCAGAGTGCATGCGCGCGCGCGCGTGGCCCTTTGAACCAGCTACAAGCTGGGCTATCTAATCCAACCGAGTGGCAGCTGGACCACGTGCGATTCAGAAATTCCTAGCTCGGAGCACGTCTGAATCGTGTACCCGTGTACATTCCCTGAGGTTGGATATCCAGAACTAGTCAGTCGTTCAGCCTTATACAGGCACGTCCCACTCAGTTTAACAATAACAACAAAATGAGTAACACACATTCTTCTAAAAAAAAACCCTACATCCGAATTCGAGTATCTCTCGTTAACCGTGTATCTGTGTTTGTGTGGGGGTAGAACTCGTGGGTCAGCAGAATTCTTTGTTTCAGACTGAGAGGTTTAATTATGATGCAAAATAGAGCAGCGCTTGTCACAAATACCTAACAACGAGAGCAGCTGACCCGAGACCCACCTACCTAACTACTAACTATCGACCTAACTAGGGTAGATATGAAGCAGTTATTCCTCGTTGTGTTGCTCACGTCATGACTGATTAACGCGGCGCTCAAGTTTCTGCTGAGATTGCGTTAGGGTTTCAGTTGATTTTGGCATTTGTTGTTTTTGTTTTGTTGTTCTAGGTAAATCGGACATGAATCAGCCGGGGTTTTGTACTACGAAATAACTAGAAGCAGATGTTTGTGACGTTGTGTAGAACGATTCGGTTATTGTTATTTGGGACGTTCCCGGCTATGATCGGTTGTAATAAAAGGGTTTGCTGAATTCAGCTGACAGCGTTTGGAAATAATCAGCGCCTCTATACAATAATTAATACTCAGTAGGTTCCTATTAAAACACACTCGCAAATGGTCATGACAGGGAACTTTGAATCTCTAGAAGAAAAATACATCGGGTAATAAACGAAACCAGCACGTGGATAGTTTACTGAAAAAAATATTCATATTATACTGTTAACAAATTTTATTAAGTAAAACAAAAAAAAAGAAATTGGAAAAAATAGAATCAAACATTGTCACACTCGCTCAAAAACTTTTTTTGAACCACAAACAGGAAACATAAAACTTTTCCCAACAATCTCAGATTTTGGTTCAATGAAAAAATCTTTCGCTGTATCGAAACACTCGATACATTCTCTTGATTCAGATTTTTGGTTTGACTATCCAAACACCTCGAGTTTTCCTGTTAATGAGTTAGGACTGTTGGGATAACATTTTTTTCGAATTTTTTAATGAAACGGTTCACTATTGTTCTTCTGTTTTGCATTTTCTATCCATTGAGTGTCTTCCAAAGGCGAACACAAAATTATTGCGACAAACTCAACATATCTTTTTTACCATTGGGTAAAAATCAACCAAATTTTGCACACTTTCACATTGATGTGTATTGTTTACATACTGTCACACTCGAAGTCATGTTTTCGATTCAACGAAAATGGAAGTGAACCAACGCGAGTCGAGAGAACAAATTCTTTCAAAACACCTGGAATTTCCTGACCTGTCGAACCGGCAGTAGGCAAAAATGTTGAACATTCACCATTCAACCGTCTCCAGAGTATTGAAGCTGTTTTAGGAGCAGTTGACGTTGGACCACAGAAAACGAGCTGGAAGAAAATCGGGACCGGAGAACAAAAAGGCGGAGGGAAAGGTGAAGCGAATGATTAATGCAAATCCCAACGTTTCAAGCTAAAAAGATCGGCATGTCGCAGAGTTACGTCAAGAATGCAATGAAGATAGCTGGACTACATACATACAAGGTACAAAACAATCGGCGGCTAAAACTTGGGCACAGAAGCTCTACGAGAAGATACTGACAAAATATGGCTGCTGTGTGTTGGACGACGAAACGTACATAAAAGCCGATTTTAAGGCAATTCCGGGGTTGGAGTTTTTCACCGGCAATAGCAAGTTCGATGAGGACGACAAATTTAAGAAGAAGAAAATGTCGAAACTCACTTCCAAGTATCTCGTTTGGCAGGCCATCTGCTCTTGTGGACTGAGGAGTGAGCCTTTAGAGACAAGGGGCACAGTAAATGGCGAGATCTACAAATACATCATGCCACTATTCTAAAAGTGTCCTGGAGGCCAATTCTGTCCATTTTTTTTTCCAAAAGACATGAACCCACGAAATTGTCCGGATCTGCGCCCGGTGGAGCAGTACTGGGCAAAAATGAAGCGGGAACTTCGGAAGAGCAAGAAAACAGTCAAAGATGAGAAGGACATGTTAAGAAAATAAAAAAAAAACTGAGAAACTGGTACCAGATGACACAGTAAAAACTTTGATGGAGGGTATCAAGTGAAAATACGTTCAATTTTACACTCAAAGCTCCATTGATTAACTTTTCTTTTGATATTTGAAGTACATAAATAACTACCCTAACATTATGGTTTGATTCTAAACATTATAGTAAATTGGCATGACATTTTCAGTGTCGCAAAAATTCGTGATTGCCTTTTTGGACGTTTCCGGCGCCATGAATGACCTTTTCAAGAGATAATTCTGGTTCTGTTCATAGATTATTGGCAGCTTTCTCTCTTACGAACATGACTCATATTCAAGGTTCCGATACTTGTTCATGATTGATCCAATATAGGCGATACTTCCAAAGCCCCCTCAAATTGTATTACAATTCTCTTCCTTTGCTGTGTGAAAAGAGAGGATGTCGCGCGACATTTAATGTTAGCATCATCAGAGGGAATCGTTGCGTTGCGTGTTTCACAGTCGAAACAAATCCTATCCCATCCACACGAATTGATTGTTTGCCCACAGGCCAAATCTCCGTTTGATGTATCAGTTGCTAAAAGAACTGAAAAGAGGAAATTGTTGGCTTGTTGCGTTCGCTTGCGAATATCTTCAAGTCAAATTTGAAAGTGAAGCATTCGAGAGCGAACGCTCTCTTTAACTCGCTCATATGCAGTTCACAAATGTCGAGTCTTGCGGGTATGTCATGTTTTTGCGGGAACGCGTGTTTTTTCAACAACTTTTGTCTGGCGTTGCTTGAAGCTTCAAGATAATAATGTTACTATTGCACCGGAAATAGGCAGCGAAAAATTTCATGTAAAATTGAAGCGTGGGTAATGGAAAATGTGTTAATTGAGGATTGTAAAAATAAAAAAAAATATGCTCGAGGAATAACGTAATAAAATGTAGTCTTATGCACTGTTTAACGTTTTAAACAGTCAATATTTTAAAAATGCTTTTTTCACATTTTGATAAGCAGATTTTTTGCGTTTCATCATTAACCATTCATCATTAATCATTTATCCAGATTGACAATTGCCTCTATTCACAAGGGGATAGAAATAGAACATTTGAAAATTGAAAGTAAAGATTTTATTTAATTTTCTTTTTTTTATGTTGTTGAAGTAATATAGTGTACAGAATGATTTCTAAACAAAAAAAGTGGGTGTAACCGATCAGAGTTAGGCAAAATGTCACGAAAAACTTCAGACTCAAATTCTACAGCCAATTCAAATGTTAGAACCTAAACATTTGGTATCATCTGATAACGATTATACCAGTTCAGAATTGAGTTGATTATTATTTTATTTTATGTTGAATTTAATTATTTATTAATCGATTGAAAGGAACTGAAGTTCATTTGATAATTTTTATCAAATTTTCAGATTTTAAATTGTGTGTTTGAAAGTATTTTAATTTGGAAATTTTAATTCTATTTTTAATTCTGAAGCCTAATATGAGCTGCTGTTTCTAGATATTGATAGTGATTTATTATTGCCAAAAACTTCTATTTGAAAACTTTGTTAAAAAAAACATTGTTAAATTGTCTTGGTCATTATCTTGATTTCAAATTCTTAGTTTTTATTGAGTAAACATTTGTAAAATTTATTTTTGTGTTAAGGCTGAGTCTTCAATTTTTGCAAATTTTGATAAGGGATTTTTAAAATATATAGTAGTCTTTTAAGATTATTTATGACCATCTTCAAGGCCTTAAAAAATAAATTTATTAAAAATCTATAGTTTTTTAATGTTTTTCCAGTGCATCACAGTACACATGTATTTAAAGTTAAAGCAACACCATGTTTAATACTAAAAAGGTAAAAAAATCTGAAAAGTTTGTCGCAATTTTCCTACACTAACTAGAATTTAAGAATAAAAAATACCTTTTTTGGCTTCAACAGCCAGGTACCATGTGAACTGAAATCAGTTTTGATTTACTTTATCATCCAACTCTTAAATACTCCATATCAATATAAAAATAAATCAGATATCCGAAAAATATTCCCAGAAATTCGATCTTTACTCAAAAATTGCTATTAGAAATAACATAAGATCTCGACCTTTTTTTATTTTTATAATTAACTCATTTAAGCACCAATTAAATATGATCGATGTCTCCGATTGCATTTTTAAATCCGATCCGTTTCTCATTCATCAATGGCAACACTTACGTTCATATTTAATTGATTTTTTCTCGAACTTCTGCAGAACTTGTATTTTTGTAAAAAGCCGATTTGAAAAAAAAAATGTAAGCAATGATAAATTACTTTTAATGTTTCTCATTTATAAGCCAAAACAATTTTATACTTCCCCAGCTGAACACTACCGCAATTCGTTGGACCATCAAGACGAAACATAATTTAGATTATTGGTTCGCGAAGCACTTAAGTGAACATGTTCTCGACCGATTCGCTCAGCAGCGAACTGCAACAAGTTGTTTTTTGAATGTCGCAGTTCGCCAGTGAATGTATCGCTTGTCGGTGGATATTTGTTGCATGCTTCTGCATGAATGATACAAGAAGCTGTGGATTCGCCATAGGCATTCCTTCTAGCCTGAAAACAGTCACATGGAAATGTTGCAGGCAAGAGCAATGAAACTTTTGTTTCGCCGGAGAAATCTCTCACTGAACGATGAGTGGAAACGAACGAGTTTCAGATCCTTGCTCATATTAAACCATGAAAGAAAGGCTTGCAAAAAGTTCCATTTAAAGTTCTCTATTTTGGGTTTTAAATAAATGTTTAAGGTAAATTTTGTAAAGTGGTTTAGGAATGAATCTTCCGACAAATCCCAGAAAAAAAATTGTGAAGTAATTCGGTAATTGATTCCATGATTCCAGTCTCTTTTGAAGACGAATTTCAATTTTTTCTCCGGAAGAATTTGAATGAAAAGAAAACAACATTAGGTAATTTTGTTCGCCTCTAAAATAATGGAAATCTTCGTGTGAACATGTCACTTTTAGATATTTAACTTGGGCTAGGGGCATCTTGGCTGGGCCTCGACTGATTCCTGAATGACCTCTTCGGACCTTTGGATGATCTCGTGGGACCTCTGGCTGGCTGGAATGCTCCTGGACTCCTAACCGCAGGATTTGGTTTTAAATTGAGAATTCATTTCAGTATATCAAGCCTTTAAAATAAGCTAACTTAGAGCTATAGCGATTATAACCTTGTTGCTTATTCTATGTGATTCTCAACTCTCAAATCATTCCTCAAATATTATCATATTATGGGACAATCACCCAGAATAAGCTGCCAACAGTGCAGGGAAACTCATGACCACAAGCTGTGTTGGCTGAGTTCAGCGTGCATGATGACAACATTTGTATTTTTTTCATCATCTTTGATCATCATCAACTGTCAACCGCTATTGTTTTCAATATGTGAATTGACGAAAGAGAAAGAACCCAAAATCACAGATTACGATGTTACGTGAGGGATTCAAACAATCAACAAACTTGTATCAACGGCCCATGGCAACTTGATTTTGTTGAACAAAAATTTGGCAAAAACAAAATAGCCAGCTTCGATGATGACAGTAATTTTTTTGCGATCGACGCGCCTCTGGTGCCGACATTGCCCATAAATTAAGCTAAAAACTGAAAAAGACTGTCCTGCCTGTATTAATCTGTGCTATTGCAGTCTGTAAAGGAAGAGAAAAGAATATTCATTGCATTGATCTTCAACATCAATTTTTTTTCTAATAATACTTTTGTGCTTTATCGATCCAAATAGTTTGACTAAAAATTTCCGTGTCAGAAGTCCCTTAAACTCAAGCACTTTTCGACGGACATGTGCAAGTTCGTTCCAGCAAACATCAACAAACATTGTGACCGAATAACTTTTTGAAAGGTTGATGTCAACTGAAAACACTGCAAGAGATGCATTGCGGAGATTGATGCTGCAGGAATAATGTGTTGCAGTTTGCAACACTGTCAGCAATAAATTCAATCAAATATTTATGAAAAATGCTGCTGGCTGGCCGGTTGCCATGCCATGTTTTGTTCTAGCTCCGAGAATACAAGGCGGCAGCATAATCGTGGGACGAAATTACGCGGGCAAGCCGCGCCGAGAGGTGGCAACTTGGACATTCAGTCAATTTTCATTTATTGCTTCACTAATCCTTTAGTCGGTACACAAGTAGGAGGTATAAGAACCAGCAGCAGCCGTTGAGACTGCTGGTCGTTTGTCGTCAATGTTCTCGTTTTGTTCCGTTGGATAAATCAAGATTGAAAAGGAGTCTACCGTCGACGACAACGATTGACTGGATTCGGGGGCTTGCGGATCACCGGAAAACCTGAGGAGGCAGCCATTGTGCATACCTTGTACAGTAGGTTATACGCATTGTGACGGTCTCTAGGTTTCGACCACTCAGCGCGCATATTTTCAAGGTGGTTCTACTTCCCCTCGAGTTCCGCCAGCCTTCTGCTACTCTAAGTCCGAGTGTCTACGAGGGGTACCACATTGGGTAATTGAATTTTAAAAGACATACACACTCGGGTCGGATGAATGATTGAATAAAGAGACTCACTAAATGGTCTCTCTCTCTCGGTGGGTACGTGCCCGGCGTATTAACATATCTGTAGATTCCTGTTGTGGACACAGTTTTTCTTCTTATGAAACAGCTCCGCGGCAAGAACTTTGGACCGGGCAAATTACCTACTGCTGGAGAGGAATTTGAAATTCAAATTTTTTCGAGCAGCTGAATGACGTTTCGTCGCGCGTTTGTTTAGAGAACGATTTCGCAACAATTGATGGTCACATACTCGCTAGCTAGCTGATGATGACGGTGAATGCTGGAAGCATCCTTGAAATGACACCGCCTGAAGTTAGGCAATAAAGGAAAGTCAGCTGTTCGGGGTCAGATCAAGTCATGGTTCAAGGGGTGCAAAACGTCAGCTGTAAAAAGCCAAGGGAAGAGCAAACTTTCGCCCCTACATTTTTGACTCACGGAAGGGCTCCACAGGCCGCTACCCATACACGTATTGTTCTTAATCATTAGCGCAAAATTAGCAGTCCATAACGCCGTAACACGGGTCGTCGCGACGCGATCCAGCGGGCCAGAACTCGGAACGACGCACCCGCACCCTACCCTAGTCAGTCAGGCAATAGCTCAGCCAGCCAGGGCCTTCGCTGCCGGTATAAATTTCACAATTGAACAAAAAAGTTTCCAATGAATAATTTGAGATAATGTGTGATTATCGTATTTTCAGGCGTACAAACTATTTCGGTCGTTGTTGGTTGTCGAGGAAAACCCGCAGTTCTCCTAACTAAGAGTAAGTAGGTATGTAGGTAGGTGGGTATCTAGCGAGCGGGAAAAACGGCGGAGTCATACAGCTTCGGTTCGCGGCACAGCTGCAATATTCATACGTAAATATCGGGCCCGAATCCGTGGGTGAATGTGTGTAATGATACATAGATACAAGGTGGAATCGAGTGCGTTACATTTTGAAGGTATAGACGGTAGCACGGTGGGTCAAAAAAGGTCATTGCTTACAGAGAAGTAGAACAGCAGAAGTCAGCTGAGAAGTCTTCAAATCAGATTTTTTTGGTAAAATGAACCCGGAACATGATAAAAATTATAGATCTTTAAAAATAATCATTATTATTGCTGGCAACACTGTTGCACTGTTGCTTTTTGGTGTTCATTCTTCAAGGTGAAGTTATTAACCAAAATGTGACATCTCGAAAGGGTTGCAGAAGATTTCCCAATAAAAACCTTAAAAACCGACTTTGTTCTATGATGTTCTATCATGTGTGTGCTAGTGGATATATTTTAACGCGATTTGACCAAACTGGGTAGGCTGATTTTTTTTCAATTTAGTCTCAAATGGTAGGGAATGTTGTCCTCTACAAAACTACATAAAATAATTGAAATTGGTTGGAAACTATAACTCATATGGGAAACATGAAGTTCTATAAAAGTATAACTTATTTTGATGAAAAAAGTTATCATTTCTGCTGGCAACACTGTTAAAAATTTTTGTGAGTTTTTCTTATTCTTACAGAAAGATTAATTCCATAAGCATGAAAGGGATATTTTTGAGTATATGTCGTGGGGTACTTTTAAGGAGTGTTTCGATACTGTGCGACGATTTACTGAAAATTGAGTGCAATTGTGTGTGTACTTCAATTTTTTTTTCACATGATTTTAGCGAAAATGGATCAGTTTATTATGCTCAATTTAGGTCCAAACATTGAAGAATTTTAACTTCTACAGAGCTACACAAAATTTTATAAAATTGGTTGAAAACAAAATTAGTTACGGTTAAAATACAGTTAGGGGAGATGAGGGCATAATGGGCACCTTAAGGAAAATGCTTATTTAACCATAGAGAACAGCTGTAATATGTGAATTACATCATTGTATCGTGTTCCGACACTCAAATAGTCTATTGTCTAATTGGATGAAACTTGAAAAAGTAGATGAAAACGTTTAAAGATGCATTTTAAAAAATTTTGCCGAAAGCTGAAAACCAGTCACTGTAGAGGCATAATGAGAAACCCCCCGAGGCAATATGAGCACCATTAATGAAGGCATAATGAGCATTTTCTGCCGGGGAATCTAGCAGCGAATTCGACTCGATGAAGTCAATTGAGTAATAGAGCTACAGCTCAACTTGTATCGTCTGACGATTTGGCCTATTGGTTAGATGTCGGAGAGATAATCAGTAGGCTCGAGTTCGATTCCTGGTGGAGGTGATTTTTTTTTCTTCATTTATCATTTATGATCATGATTGCACTAAACGGTGAGGCGTAGATTCATCAAACAAAGCAAAAACAAAATAATCTAGGTCTGTTTGTAGAATTCAAAGAATTAACACATGTTCATACATTATGTTTCTGGTGTTTTGTTTGACGGATGATGCTTTGATGCTATTAGCCGTATAATGTAACAATAAAAAAAAATCAATCATGAATGGTATGTGCAAAAAAAAATCCCCTCGAACAGGAATCGAACTCGAGTCTACTGATTACCTCTCCGACATCTAACCAATAGGCCAAATCGTCAGACGATACAAATTAAGCTGTAGCTCTATTATTCAGTTGACTTCATCGAGTTGAATTCGCTGCTAGATTCTCCGGCAGAAAATGCTCAATATGCCTTCATTGAAAGTGCTCTGTTCGCCTCTAGTGAACAAATTAAAGTAAAAACGCGTTTTACAATTGATTAAAGTGAAAAATCAAAAATTTTATGATGCTGAAAATTTAGAAACAATGTGTAGATCATGTTGCAGTGCGTACATTTCAGATCAAGATGATTTAAAGGTCATAAAAGCTTATTTGGTGGTGCTCAAAAATTATAATATTTTCGTCACTTGAGAACCTAGCTGGTTATTATTTAATATTTCTGTAAATATGAAAAGGATATTTCTTTTTTGGTGAAAAATTAATACTATAGGTAGTACGAAACAAGTCCTCATGAAAATTTGTTTAAGAAAATACGTACTTATGTAGAAAAATGGACTTCTCATTATGCCTCGGGTGCTCGTTATGCCCTCATCTCCCCTACACTGTTTTAAAGGGGTCCTAATTAAGTCTTGAACATTCCATAAAAAGGTCATCGATCTCTTCCAACACCGTTGATCACGTTATACCCAGATTTTCGGCAACTTCCAACCACCGTGTAGTAATGCCATTTTCGATAGTCGTTTTTGCACTGCTCGGGCGCCCGGAGTCAGTTGCCTGAGACCGGCACATTTGGCTGCGTTTTATGGATTCTAGGTTTTCCTCCGCTGCTGGGTGAACTCTACCAAATCCGATCCACACAATACCCAAATGCTGGCTGGACGGGGAGCGACGACGCATAGATTCTCCCCGGTTGGGAAGTCACATGGACATTCCAACCGGCAACAGTCTCTCTCGCTAAAGTCGAGGGATCCATCTGGCTGAGCAGTGCAGCCAACCGCCTCCTGACTTAGTAGTTTGAAGGTACTCTCGCTCGTGAACCAGCTTCCGTAACCGGTTTCCATTCTTTTGGGCGACTGCCGGATCGTGGCTGATCCCCGGGAGGAACCCTCGGGAGAGAGCCGTTTTTTTCGAGAACGTCACTGTTCCGTGCGGTTTCAGTTCACTAGCATGGAGCGAAATACAAAACTCGAAAAGTGCAGAAAACAAAAAAGTTAAACAGCGTAGCAGCGTCTAGCCCGTCGTCTCCTGGCTGGCTCACAAAACCCAGACCGGTCTGGGTCTCTCTAGCGCTCTAAGGTTGACTCATGCTGCCACTCGCCGGGGGAAAACGAAGGGAAAATAGTTTGCTAAGGTTCGGTGTGTTCAGTTCACGTTTCACTGAATTGAAAACAATATAGGTAGCTGCTAAAGGCATAAGTGCGGTGTGTGCATGCTTCGGATCGATTGATCTCTCGAATGGATTTTTATGCTACGACAACTCTCGGTTCGAGTCTGTTGTTTTTCGCTGCTCTGTTGGAACAGCCCCAGTTTGGCTGGAAATATTTGCGCGCTCTACTCTATAGGATTTGGGCCACGCAGCTGCCCACTCGACCAGCAGCTGAATTTGGACCACATGGCCCGTGGTTCAGTCAACCCTTTCAACGAAAAATTAAGGAAAAAATCCCCCAACTTCGGATGATGAAATATGCTTAATCATCACTGGATAAGTTTTCCAGAAGAACAGAAAAAGACAGAAAACAATCAGCGGCAACCGGAAAGTTGACCTTGAACAGCGACTTCCGATGCTAGCTCATTAACCTTAAGAGATTTTTGCTGATCAGGCCGCGGTCGCCACTCAGCAATGATTATCTCATTCGCGCTTCTCCTCACCACGAACGGAGGAAACCGGTTTCGATTTTTGAATTCAGCCCGCATCTTTCGGTGCCGGTGTCGGTTCGAGGATAATTTATTCAATCATCGGATTGCTACGGGTGCCACCAAGCAGCTGATGTGATCCTCCCGATCACGCGGGGAGGATCCGGCTTCAAAGCCCCAAAATCATCATCTAATCATGATCAGATCTTGCGGTTGTCGCCGGCACCGATTAGCATACGAATCACATGGGGAGCGTCTTCAATAGCAAAGATTGGAAGCGTGATTCGAACGTTCGGAAGAAGTTGTTCTTTTGGAGATTTTTACTCTTTGTCCTCTGTTTTGACAGATTTTTGAATGTTTTTGACAACACTTTTGAACATCAGTGTATCTTTTTGTCTTTATTAACGAAATATGTATTTTCAGGTCGATATATGTAGGTAATTTGGAACTCAGTTTGATGATTTTCGAAAATGTGTGTGTATATGTCTGTGGGTTGAATTTTTGTTCACATGAACTTCGCAGAACTGGATCGGTCGATATCACTCAATTTGGGCTTAAAATATTAGGAATGTTATTCTACGAAGAACCTCACAAATTTTCTGAAAACGGATGGGTAATAAGAGAGCTACGATAAAAGTAAAATGTTGCTAAAAATCAAAAATGTCAGTCTTCACCATCGAAGACTGAAATCGTGATTCGAACGTTTGAAGAAGTTGTTCTTCAGGAGATTTTAATTCTTTGTCCTTTGTTTTGACAAAGTTTTAAATGTTTTTGACAACACTTTTGAGCCTCAATGTATCTTTTTGTCTTTATTAACGTAAAATGTATTTTCAGTAATTTAATTCAAGTAATTTTGGCTCAGTTTGATGATTTTCGAAAATGTGTGTGTATATGTCTGTGGGTAGGATTTTTGTTCACATGAATTTCGCAGAACTTGATCGGTCCATATCACTCAATTTGGGCTGAAATTATCATGAGTTTCAATCTATGAAGAACCTCACAAATTTTCTGAAAACGGATGGGTAATAAGAGAGCAATGATAAAAGTAAAATGTTGCTAAAAATAAAAAATGTCAGTCTTCACCATCAAAGACTGGAATCGTGATTCGATCGTTTGAAGAAGTCATTTGTTTTGATAAATTTTAAATCTTTTTGACAACACTTTTGAACATAAATGTATCATTTGGTCTTCCTCGACGAAAAATGTATTTTCAGGTCGGTATATGTAGGTAATTTTGAGCTCAGTTTGATGATTTTCGAAAATGTGTGTGTATATGTCTGTGGGTAGGATTTTTTTTTCACATGAACTTCGCAGAACTGGATCGATCCATATCACTCAATTTGGGCTGAAATTATGAGGAATTTTATTCTACGAAGAACCTCACAAATTCAGCTAAAACGGATGGGTAATAAGGGAGCTATGATAAAAGTAAAATGTTGCTGAACATCGAAAATGTCATGTGTGCGGGTGTGTCTTTGTGTTCATTTTTTTCCACACTATTTTAGAGAACTCAGTTGTCCGATTTTGCTCAATTCGGGCTCAAATGATAGGGAATGTTTTTCACCAGAGAGCCCCGCAAAATTACTTTAAATGGTTGGAAAATAAAGCAGTTGTGGTCATAAGAAGTACCACGTAGCTTTAAAAATTTGATTTTGTTCACATGTTTTCAGCGGAACTGGGTCGACTGATTTAGCTCAATTTTGGCTCAGAGGATGAGGAATGTTGTCCTCCATGAAACCTCGCAAAATTGTAGAAAAATGTTAGAAAATACATGAGCACTGGTTAAAGAACAATATTCCTTAAATTATAATTTTTTGATTTGTGTGTGTATCGTTTTTTGTTCACTCAATTTTTCTCAGAACTGGGTAGGCGGATTATTCTCAAATTAGACTCAAATGAAAGGAAATTCTGTCCTCCACAAAACTACACCAAATTTTGAGAAATGGTTGAAAATCGACCATGTCCCATTGCAACAAACCGTCGTAAATCAACGAATTGGTAATAAATTTCCCCATGTGGCACAGCGCTAAAGCACTTGGGAATTTGGGAATAGTTTTTTTTCGGGAGACCCCCTAATGGACTGGATGTCTGTTGTGACGAGTGACGCAAACCGCATCGTCCAAAATTGTGGAAGGAAATCAAAAACTTCTAACAATATCATATACATTGCCATCGATTTGCGTGTGTGACTGCGCCTTGCAGCCTTATATTGTTTTTCGTTAACGTGCTAATCACGCGCTTATCCAACTTCTTGTGACTGACTGTTGTGTGACTTTGCCAAAGACCTCGCCCTGAGCAACCGGAGGAGGAGTTCACAAAACCGCTGACGGCGGCGCGTCATGAACTGACTACTAATGTTGTCTCCGATCTTTTTGGAGGGTGTTTCTTTGCTATTTCTTTTTGTGTTTGTCTGTCGCTGCTGCGGTTGTCACCTTTATGGCTTTGCCCGCGCAAAGTTTTTTGAAGGCCAACAGGTTCCTTGAACCTGTCTTAGTCTTCGACTTGGTGCTTCGTCGATCGCTTGCTTGCGTGCATTGTGAACGACCCTCTCGAAGCGCACCGAGCACCGAGAGTTCACGCGTAAAAACGCATAGACTCTACAGTGGAACTAGAATGAACCTCTCTTTGATGTTGGTCTACCACGTGGTATAGAACGCTTTTAGAATTTGACGGTGATTTATGGCGCTCACTCCCGCAGGGAGCTGCGTACTTGGAAAATGGGAAGGGACAACTCCGACGATGCTGGAGATTCGAATGCATCAAGTGCTTTCTTCCGCTCAGCGATATTTTCTTGCATCGCGTGGGTCGACGGCGCGGCCATCTTTGAAATCACACCAAATCCATGGCAATCGTCGTCGAAAGTCGTCGTCATCACCATCAGCACGGGAGAAATGGAAAATTGCTATTTTAAGTAGCACTTCCCGGTTGCGTTTCGAGGAGTGCGGCGCGAACAGTGGCTTGGCCAGCAGCAGCAGCAGCAGCCGGGGTTACGTAAGTGGGTCGGTCTCGACTTGGGAGACAGAGAGCGAGATTAGTTGCACGTGTGGGGGTCATACTAGTTTTTGTGAGATATTCCAGATCGTGAGACATGGATTTTACTTCGGGGGTACTTCCTCGAAATTTAACTGAAATAGCTGAGGATTTTTTTCATGTTTAATCTCCAATATTTAAAGATTTTTCTAAGTTTTCAACAATTGGATATGTTCAGATCTTAAGTGACTTTGAACCTAAGGCGACAATAAAAATTGACTTTGAACCTAAAGACTAATAACTTTCAAACTAACCTTCCTATCGAGATTCAGAAAAAAAGCTTAAAAAAGAGACCCTCCGAATCAAATGATTTTAAAATTGACCTACTTTGTACCTAGCTGGAAAGCTATTTGAAATTGAACAAATACACAGACAAACTCACAAAAATGTTTGTAAGTTACCACCGATTTTCATGAGTAATTGTGAACGGGTTTTTTGTTTAATTATCTCTCAGTTTTACACCATGTTTAACAATTTTCTCAAGCTCCGTAAAGGAGAATAATCTCCATTGTTTGAGGTTAAATTAAGCAAGATTAGTAGACCTGGTTCCGCTAAAATCATGTGAAAAAACGCACACACTTTTCGCAAATCGTCGAGCTGATGGAATAGAATGGTTTTTGGCTTTCATTTTTCGGATTTGAAACCATTTCCAATAACTTTGTAAAGCCTTTTAAGAGATAATGAAGCAAGATCAGTTGATCCAGTTCGGCTGAATTTAAAGGACCAAAAGCACAAACACTCCGAAATATTCGCATGACAGATGTTGAATCAGCGCTCTACAATATGTTAGGGAAAAACTCCTAAATTGAAGCTTGTTTTCAACAAAAATCAACAGTAGGATGACAGAATTCATTACCTGAATTTGACCTGTAGCTGGTCTTGTTCCGCATAACTAGGTCCTTGGAGACACGAAAAAGGTCAATCCAAGAAAGGTGAATCAGAAAGCTCGAATATTAAATACTCACGACATTTCCTTTCTTGTTTCCAAAAAAAAACGAAAAAAAAGACGGATGCAGATTTTAACGATATTCGAATCAACAGTCCAACTAACCTGAAGAAGGGCTGTCGCTATTCTTAGGCCCAAAACGAAACCAAATCGATTCAACAATAATTGTGCCATATGGGTTACGACGAACGCGCGTTCGTTATAATAATTTTACCTGATTTGTTTGGCCCTGGTCCCTGTCAACAGTAACGACTAACACGAGGAAAGGAAAACAACGACGATGAGGGATACCTGCCTGGGTAGGGGCAGATTAAGAATATCGATGACAAGGTCGGCCGCACAGATTTCAAGGGTTTAGTCTTCGGAAGGCAAATTTTCCTTTACCTAACGTCGACACCGAACGACACCGAGTTGAGAAAATCATAAATCTCGCTTTTTTGTTTCATGTTTTTTTTTGTTCTGTTCCTAACGGGAAGGTCCCAGCTGAGTCATTCGTCGTTTCGATATAGGTAAATGTGGAGGGTTTTTTTTTCGGTGTGCGTGTTTGCTTTTTTCCCTGAGTGTAGCTCGCTCGCTGAGTTGTCCTAATGTGTACTTGGAACCTTTTTTACGAGCTCAATGGCCTAGCAACAATCATCGGGGTAACAACTAACAACGGTCGTTCGGTTTGGTTTGGCTTTGAATCGAAACGGGTACCGGGTTTTGTTGTTTTTTTTTTCGGTGTATGTTCCCTTCCGAGTAGTAACGCAAAACTTTTGTTTGTTCGTTGCCTTGTCCTCTGACTAATGACAGCGCGTTTTAAACTACCTAGAAGGTCTCCGTTGCTAATTGTTTGTGCTGACGAGCGTTTGAGATTCTTGTTGAATATTGCAAAGGGCAAACATATTTCAAAAACGTTCAGCGATCGTACCAATTTTTATCGTTTATCTGTCAAAAACAATCATTTGCGCATAGAGCTGGTAAACATTGCTAATCTCGTGATCATCGACACCTACGGCAGGTAGCGACATTTCAAAATCTCGTTGACCGTGTGGCCTTTCTCGGTCGTCGTCGTTGTCGGTTGATCGGCGACACAGTCTGTCACGGCCTCAATAAATTTACACTTTTCAAGCGCGTAAAACACGCGCATTCGAATCGAATGCAAAGGCAACAGCCAGCGCTCGTAAAAGTAACACTACTGATGGTGGCAGTGCGGTTTTCGGTGCGAATTCACGCACGGCCCAAAACTTTTTGGCCTCTATTCGGTAGCAAAAACGGCCGTATAAATACCGTGTAAAAAAGCTTAAGCCAAGAGTGCACTAGCACTGCGCCTTTTTGGCTACATAAAATTAAAATATTTCAATTAGCTCGCTTGGTAGTCGACAACAGTTAGTGGCAGCCGCTCAACTATCGTAGTTTATGGGCTACAAAAGGTTTACGAAAAAATGAGACTGGCCCTGTCGCTCGAAGGCTCTCTAAGCCAGGCCATGTCCCACACACGAAGTTGAGCCTGAAAAAATGACACAAAAAACGACCCGAAACTTGACAACCCCACATAATGCGTTAATGTGACAGCTGTTGTGTATTTCGTTGCCGGAGCCTGGCCCGGAGCAAGGAAAAAATAGGTTAGCGCTCCTGAAGCCCTTCCAGTTTTGTAACACGGAGCACAAAGCGCATACGCACATATGGTCGACTTTCCGCAGATTTTCCCCTTCTGTCACAAGCAGAAATGCAAGGATCCGGAGAACCGCTGTGTCGTTTCATAAATCGGTCACTGAACCCGGCTCTCTCTCTCTCGGCATTCATTCGTTGCTTTTCCGAGTGCGTTAGTTAGAGAATTGGGTGCAACGACCAACAGATTAGCCAATTGAGCCAACACTGTCGCGTCGTGTTGTGTCACTTAATGCGGTTGCATGTCTCTGCGTATTTACTACAACTTAGTAGGAAGTCAGCCTTCGAAGATGCACAAATTTGTTCAATTGAAAGTGATCAAACTTTCGCTTTCGAGTCCTTCTCAGAACGAAAATTTTGACCTGATCTCTCACACACTGACACTCAAATTCGAGGAACCTCGGCTACCATCTGCTTCGGTTAATCCTTGGTTTCTTTGAGCTGGAACCGACTCAGTTGATCCTTCTGAGAAATGGATCGTCTGCTAAGAATGACTCCGAGTCCCTTTTTGCATGTCTCAAGGTCTGCCTGGTTTTTTTTTTCTTCTGGGAAGTCTACACGGGAATTATACCCATACGATCGATCCAGGTAATCGACAGACAGGTGCAAAACTATTCTTAGCTTTGGGGTAGACCATGCGTATCCTCACGTTCGACAGACCAAAAAAAACGGAAGTGAGTCAGAACCTCAAGATGCGGAAGCGATCGGCGATCAACGAAGGTCAGTCACCCCCAAGTCTAATGTGTCACCTAAGCAGATTCCACACACCTTCGCATACCTCCCAATCGGACAAGTGACTTAACATTGAAAATAGATTAGCGAAAAGCGTTCCGGAAAAGCGCATACAGCGCAGATCCTTCGCATCACTGCATCATCTCCGCAGAGGGGTCTCTGTCGAAGCTGTCGAACGACGACTTTCGGAATAATTCGCAATCGCTGAGCCATCCAATCCGGCTGCACCTGATGGGTGCTACTAGTTAAGTGGGGTTAGCGACGAGACGAGTGTAGTTGGGCCCCGGTCTATTAGCGAAAATTCCAAAAAGCGGTAAAATTGGTAAAATCATTGATTCCATTCATCGGTCCAGTGATGCGCGTATTTTTTCCGCGCTTTCTTGAGCCTGGGCTTGGCTGGCTGAACTTGGCTGGGCGCAATCGAATTTCCATTCGCGCTCTACCTAGTCGATGAATCTCATGTTTTGACTCTCCAATGGGCAGTCAGCCAACCGGCCGAAGCTTTGGACTGGGCAAAACAATTTCGCCGCTTCTTTGCCAGACGTCGTCTAAGCGAAGGTGGATGACAAGCGCCCAGTAATCGGATCCGATCGCGGAATCGGTCCAAGGTATCCAGCCGTATTAAATATTTTATATAGTTTTTCGCGCTCGATCGCGATCGATAGCAGGAGTCAGACAAAGAAATTTATATTTTGAAGTTGTGCTGCTACTTTTTTTCGCACGCGGGGCTGAGCAGCCCGCTCAAGTGTGAGTTTTTCGTTAAACGAACAGTTCGAATTTAGCTGCCAATACTAAGCTTAGCGTTAAGATGAGATTCTAGAGGGGCCCGCGCGTTCGGTTGGTTAATTTTTTGCCCTGCCGCTCTCTCGAATTGGGCGCCCGAGCGAGCAAAACACAAAAATGCGCATCGCTGCGTTTTCGCGTTCGATCACACGGGATTTGAACACAAAACACGCCACGATCGCGTTGATGATCGCCAAATTTGATCACACACCGAATCAGCTTTCCCAGATTTCGGACGCGCTTTTACGACACCACTGCCCTGCAAATGCACTCACCGGCAATACGCCTCGGATGAGGATCACATTTTTGCACTGCGCTAATCTCCAATTAGCACCATCAACAAGCAGCGATGGTTGAAACACCAATAATTTTCGGGTTTATTTGTAAAGTCGATGCCACCGGACGACGACGGTGCAATGAGCTTTTAACCAAAACGCCTTCATCGAAGCAAAGAATCGGGAAGCGAAGTTGAAGAGTGCGTAACAGCTGGCTGGCTGCCTGGTGGAAAAATGGGTAGAAGCCGGACGGAACTCACGGGCGTGGATCCGTGTGGAACGAAGCGAAATTAGTTCGTAACGGCCCTGGGCCCAGGCAAGGATCCAGCCAGCAGGAACGGCGAACAGTTGCTCGCTTCGATTCGGGAAGTTGGACACTGTACGTGGCTCCTTCTTGGTCCGTGGCGTGGCGCTCCTTGACTAAAGGTGGTTGAGCTTCGTTGATCGATGCGATTTTCGAGAGACGTTACGAACATGTGTGGGTGGACTTTTATATAATTTTAGCTGAACTGGATCAATTAAGGTTCAAACGACAAGCAAAACTATCCTGCGCAAAACTGGAAAAAAATATAGAAAATGGTTTAAAACTAACAGAGTAATAAACAAAATACTAATCTATTGTATGGAATTAGCAATGAAAAGTTGAGAACTTGTGTGTGCATTTGACCACATGATTTTATCTGAACCGTTTATTAGACTCAATTTTGGTTCAAACGATGGAGAATGTTGTTCTTTAAGGAGTCAAACAAAGTTATAAAAAATTATATGAAACTCAATAAGCAAATCACTACTCCAATCAAACGAATCAGCTCGAAAATGAACAATAATTTTTGTGATTTTGTGTGTGCTTTTTTTCTCATGATTTTAGCCAAACTGAATCAACTAAATAAACTACATTTGGGCTCTTTAGACGGGGAATATTGTTCTCTACGGAACCTGACTAAATGGTGAAAAACGATATAAAACTAAGAAAGTTATAAGTCAAACGCTATTTCATTAAGCTCGATAATCTAGAAAAATTTCTGTGAATATGTGTGTGCGTTTGTTCACATGATTGAGGCCAAACTGAGTCAATTTTTTAATCTCAATATATGCTCAAACATTGAGGAATATCGTTCTCTACGAAGTTAGGTAAAAATTTAGAAAACGAAATGATGAAATGAAAATTTGAGAACTTGTCTTCGCATTTAACCACATGATTTTATCTAAAGCGAAACAATTTGTTAAACACAATTTAGGCTCAAACGATGGAGAATGTTGTTCTTTAAGGAGTCAGACAAAGTTATTGAAAATGATATAATACCTAATGAGTTCTAAGAAAAACACTACTCCAAAAACCGAATCAGCTCGATAATTTACAATATTTTTTTGTGAATTTGTGTGTGCTTTTGTTCTTATGATTTTAGCCAAAGTGGATCAACTTATTAAATTGCATTTGGGCTCTATAGATGGAGAATATTGTTCTCTACGGAACCTGACTAAATGATTGAAAACGATGTAAAACTAAGAAAGTTATAAGCCAAACACTATTTCATTAAGCTTGATAATCTACAAACCTTTTTTGTGAATATGTGTGTGCGTTTGTCCACATGATTGAGGCAAAACTGAATCAACTCGTTTAGCTTAAAATATGCTCAAACATTGAGGAATATTGTTCTCTACGAAGTTAGATAAAATTTTTGAAACCGAAATACAACTCAATGATTAAGCAATGCAAAATTGAGAACTTGTCTTCGCATTTGACCACATTATTTTATCTAAATCGAAACAATTTGTTAAACTCCATTTAGGCTCAAACGATGGTGAATGTTGTTCTTTACGGAGTCAGACAAAGTTATTGTAAATGATATAATACCTAATGAGTTCTTAGCAAAACACTACTCCAATAAACCGAAACAGCTTGATAATTTACAATATTTTTTGTCAATTTGTGTGTACTTTTGTTCTCGTGATTTTAGCCAAAGTGGATCAACTTATTAAACTGCATTTGGGCTCTATAGATGGGGAATTTCGCTCTCTACGGAACCTGACTAAATGGTTAAAAACGATATAAAACTAAGAAAGTTATAAACTATTTCTTTAAGCTCGACAATCTACGAACATTTCTGTGAATTTGTGTGTGCGTTTGTCCACATGATCGCGGCCAAACTGAATCAACTTATTGAACTCATTATATGCTTAAACAATGAGAAAAATTGTTCTCTACGATGCTAGGCAAAATTTTTGAAATCGATATAGAACTAAAAAAGCTATTAGCAAAAAACTATTTCCCTGTGTCGAATGGACTACAACTTATTTGTGAATTCGTCTGTGCGTTTGTCCAGGATGGGACATCATTCTTTAATAAAATTGTTGAAAACTTTATGAAGTTTAAGGGGTTATGAGCATGGTTGGCCGACTTCTCCTAAACAACAAAGAGCCGAGAGAAAACAGCACTGTTTTCAGTTCGGTTCTGAGTGCAATTCTCTTTCCCTGATCATGCTCTATTCAATATCTGAGTTTTTTTTTCCTGTTGGGGAGAGAGTCCACTGCGACCATTAAGTTGATCTATTGTGGTTTACCCCGCGTTATTATTTTACTTTGCTATGCTACTTGACACCCCTGCACTATTGGTTGAAGTTGCAGTTGTTTACCGGTAGCACTACGAGCACCCACATAACTAGGTAGGATCTCCAAGTGCAATCTAAGTTCCCTTGAAAAGGTCCATCCACATGCATGTGCTGCATCATTGAGGCGTACAATTCCAAGGTATACCCGGCTAGCATTTCACTAATGCTAAAACCGCCAAACTTCATCATACTATGTGTGCCAGGTTATGACACGACCGGGATTCGATCTCATGAACGTTGGCTTAGAAGACAAGTATGCTATCCTCTAGGCCACGATCTGCTGGCTGCAATATCTGAGTTTACACGAGCTGTACGCGACTCGGACAGCAAGTGTGAGAGGTCTCGCATTTGAGTGAGAGAAAGAGAATTCTTACCAAGAGCGCCCGTGTGTTTCAGTCATACACCTCAGTTTGACATTTTGAAGACAACTTTAAAAAAAATCAATACAACTCAAGAGTTTTATACAAATGAGGACCGTCTTTCGAAAATCAATACTAATCCTGAAAAATCACGACACCTGGCTCTTCATAAGGTAGCGTTCAGAGAGTAGGGTCTTTTCTCGTAAACGTACCAAAAAAAAAAGAACTGTGTTACCTCTCAGATTTCTCCTCAACACAAAGTGCAATCAGAGATGTTAACCTTAAGTTTCCAGACTTTTGATTCCAGACATTTCCCGACTTTTCAGTTTGGACACGATTTGTTTTTACAAAACAATCCAAATTCAAAATGTTTTGGAAAAATGGCAAGTAGCACTACCTCAATTTTTCTCAGACATAGATAGTGTATAGAATAAGCTAGCCGGATTGCCCGGGTTTACCTGAACTTGCTCGGATATTCTATAAAAACATACTAGGCAAAGTCCTTTCCAGCCTGATTGTCCGGATTTCGTTGAAAAAAGCCGAATTTTTATTCATATTTTTTGCAAAATCAAACGAAAAATTCAAATTGAGCTATTAAAGTTTTGTATTTTTTAGTTCAAAAACAATTTTTTTGTAGCAAATTCAATCAAAATGAACAATAAATATTTTTTGGAAGCCTGAAATACAATTCAGAACCTGTTGATGTTTTCCGTTGAAAAATTACTGATTTAAATGTTTTTTTCTTGATTATTGATGAAAATTCTCTGGATTTTTGCCAAATCTGCGCGGATATTGCTCGAATTTTGTCAGGTTCTTAGATAAAATATGTAGTTCGGGTTTTCCCGGCTCGGAGATGTGAGGAATAAATTCTGGCACCTTAGTTTGTAAGAATTATTATCAAGTATGTAAGATAATTTTCACATAATTCAAATAATGAACGTCATTTCCTACGCAGCAACATTGCCACCTGGCGACCAAAATAAGATGTCATTGCCTATAAAGTTAGCCATCAAGACTTTTCCAGATTTTTTTTTTAAAACTTCCAGACTTTCTTGAGAAACAGCTGACATCTCTGAGCGCAATAGATTTTTCCGGAGATGGGAATTCTCCTCATCAGTGGATGTGAATTCTCTCGCTCGCTCTCATGTGTTGACAATCTCACACTCAGGGTTGCCAACATTGTATTTCAAAAATCAGGGAACTCATGAAATAAAAATTAAGCTAAATCAGGCTACGTTAAAGTAACGGAAATTTCGCTCAAAGTGATGACCTTTTTTTTGGTCATCGTTCCACATTTTCATTCGTATATGTGTCGCGAGCCTACTTGGTTGAATGATTCTACTGAATCAAAGCAATCGAAAGATTCTCTTTTGTTCCCTTTTTTAAATAAGAATCAAAGGGAATCTCTTGATTCCTTTGATTCCACATTTTCACTTTTTCACAGTTCCTTACTGCCCATTTGTTAAAAGGTCTCTAATAAATATTATTATTATTACTACTCATTTTTCATCACATTCGCAAAAATCAGGCAGATTTTCAAAAAAAAAAAAAAAATCAGGGAAATTCAATGGCTTTTCAGGTTGCAGGCTGAGCTTCGAAAAATGAGGCAAATCCTGTAAAATCAGCCACATTGGCATCTCTGCTCACACTTGTTTACAGTGTGATTCATCTCTCCCCGCACAGCTTGCTGTTAGTAGACAAAAAAAATAGCACTTTCTTTCACTAGGCATTTCGATCCGCGATTCCAGGTAAATGTTTGTCGTATTGTAGTTAGGAAAAAAGGTAAACAAAAGGGTTTAAATTTTCGATGAATTTAAAACTCATTTTACTACGGCTTTTTACTTCAGAGATCTCTTAAAAAGTAAGTAGAATCAACTTTTAGGTTTTCTTCTAGTGTTTTAAATATTTTTTGAAAAAATATTGATAGCTAGTAAGCGATAAATTGAGTTTCAAAAACTGGTGTTTTTCTTGCAATTGGAAACCAACCTCAGTATTTTAAAAGTTTTTGAATGAAAAAGTGATATTTTCACAAAAACATTCATTTAAAAACAATTGTTGAGATATTTGTAAGCTAAATTTACGAAAGTTCTGTTTTGGAAAGCATTCTAACAAGGAAAAAACCTGGTTGAAAAAACTGGAATTCTATCCTGTTTTCTGTTATCCAAAGCAACAAATTTGATGGTTTTTTTCCTGGAATCAATGGAGTGTTTGAGTTGTTTTTTGTACTGGAAGAAGATTTAAAATGATTTAGATTTTTTAAAGATTTATTTAAGGGTGGTATTTCATTCACGTAAAATGCACTTCTGGAATGTCTGCTCTTATGTGAGAGCTGTTTGCACATTTTTCGAAAATTTTTGTAAGAAAATCGAATGTATTTCTGTCTGCGTGTCTTGCAAATACCTTTCATGACAAAATTTGGCCCAATTATTAAAAAGTAACATTAAGAGCTTATTCCCTTTTAATTATATGCCTGTTCCCAAAAGCTTCCCAAATTCTCTAAACTCTTGTATGGAGCACTTTGTAGCGCTACTGTTTGGTTAATATCTCGGATCGGAGGAGTTTTTCCATCCATGGTGAAAAGTAAAACACTATTCCTCTGTATCGAATCAGCTTAAAAAATAGCAAAGATATCTTTCAGTTTGTGTGTACTTTTTCTAAATAATCAAAGCGAAATTTGGCTAGCTGGTTTTTATCAATTTTTTTTTTTTGTTAAAGGTTTCGAAATTGATTACATTATCAGCGATTTTTTTAACTATTCCTAATGAAAACGGCCACGATTTTATAAACATAACAATTAATTTTAGAAATAAAAACAAGACACAGCTTGAGATAATTTAACACTCAATGTGTTTTCGTCAGATTGGAAAAGTCCCTTTGTAATTTGGTGACTTTCCATGATTTTATTTTTCCGAAAATCGTACGTTAGTTCGACTCTCGAAAGCCAATAAACCTGCTGTTGCGGATTAAAGACGTAAGCCTTAAACCTTCAAAAACTACGAGCTTTATTGCTCCACCACGTGTTGATTTAAAAAAAAAACACTAAAAAAAACACGAAAAAAAGGGTCTCCACGGAACTAAACTTGGAAGCAGAAACCGAGCTGGACAGAACTTGTGGAAGCAGAGAGGAGTAGAAAACCAAGTGACAGAGGGAAATGTCAAATTAATAATTAATAAAGAGGTACTGAAAAAACCGCACAATTACAGCGAGCTGCCTTCGAAACAAATTCGCTTCACACTCCGAGTCTTACACCCAAGTTTTCCGGGAAGCGTGAATTTTGTCGCTAAGTTTGTTTTTGGGTTGTGTAAAAATTATTATTTTTTTTAAATTAGTCTTTTTTTTGGAAAATTTTGTGCCAAAACTGTTAAGTTGGAGTAGAAATTTGTTGACAGTTCCGTTACGTGGGGTGTACCCGAGTCAGCCTGTCAACCGACTCAGAGCTGTCACAGACGGATGGATGGATGGATGGGAACCTGGAGGAGTGTTCGACAACAGATGGCAATTGTGTTCCGAGCGCGCTTGCTGCTGCCGCCTGTTTGGTGTGTATTTAGTTTTACCCTCGATGCTCGTCGATTACAATTGCCAAGCTGCGTGGGAAAAATGTCGTTCCTCGGAGTTGCACTCGCGATTTGGCGGTCGAATCAAAAGTGGGGGTCTCCCAACAATCGGGGATCGCGAGAAGGGAAGATTGGTCGATAGTCGTTCGTTCCCTCGAATTACGGGGTTCATAACTCAACTCAACCCGACCCGGGGATTACGTAAAAAGCTAGCGGAATCGAGAGACTTGAGCGATCGATGACGAATTGTGCATAAACTTCAGCTCAAAACAGGGCTGTCTAAAATGTACAAAGGTATGAGAACTGGGATATCAATCTTCTGCTTAGGAAGTGAGTGGAAAGAATGATCAGCGATAAGCAAAGTGCCGGAGAATGATAAACACGTGGAAGCGCTCGGCACTTCAGGAAATTCCATCTCTGTTTACTCATCATTCTCGGCGATGATGATTAGCAGGGTCTGATTAGGAACTTATGTACCAGGTTCTTACCCAGGTGCCGTTGCTGCTGTTGCCTTGCAGCGGCAATTATGATTGACTGTGTTCTCAGTTCTAAACTATGTACGCTGGCTGATAAGAGAAAGAGCCACAGAACACAATCAGTCGTTCTGTTTGATTTGTTGTGGATAGAATAAGCGCTTTGAGATTCTTACTGAAAGACGCTCGTTGTTGTTTAGATACGATAATTTTGCTTACGATTCCGGGCGTTCGCTCTGAGACTACGCAATCGACTGTTGAAATAGCTATCAAAAACATTGATTGGTTGTACAAATATTTGAGTTCATGGTGAGGTTGCTCGTTTCGGGTTGATCAGTGTTGTTTGAACTTTTTTCCGGGGATTTTTGATCGAAAAGCTTACGGAGCCTCTAATTGGGGTTTTTTCCCTCTTAGAATGATCTCAACTTTAATTTTCTTCAGTCTCAATAGATTTGGGCTCATTTGGTGTTTATAGAAGTCTAGTTTTTTAGTTAATTTTGAAGATTCTTTGTTTGAAGTTAGGTAGGAGCGCCACTGTTAATTTAAAAAAAAAAATCAGTGGAAAGAACAATTTCCATTGTTTTTTTTATTCCTTCAGAGTGACAAATTTCGTCACCAAAAAGTTGATTCAACCTTCCGGTTTCAGAAAAAAAAACCCACAAATGTCTCACAACCTTGATGAATTTGTCCGAATGGGGTTTGATTATTCACTGCGCTAGATTTCTGGGAACCTCGAATTTCGAACGTCTGCGAACCTTGGCTGAGCCAGTCGTCGGACTCCTCTTGCAATTCCGTCTGACTCAGGCCGATCTTGACCGATCTCTCGAGAGTAAAACCGAGCAAGTCGTCGAAGGCGACGCTCGGCTCGAGATGATCTTGTTTGATGGTCTCTTAATTGAAACAAAGGAGGGCGCGAAGAAACTGCGAATGCAAAAAAAAACGACGATGAACAAAAATCGCAAGTTAATGACCACATGGTCCACGGACCTTCCTTGTTTCCTGAAGACGACGTCACATTATCCAAAAAGCATCCAACAAGATCAACGACTCAAGATGCCTCTTCCATACCAAAGTTGGCCCACAACTTGTTTCAGTGTGTGGACCGAGATCACCGCAGAAGAACAAGTTCGTCTGCGTTCGTTTTTTTTTTTGTTCTTTTGCTTCTTCCTCCCATTTGTTACCTCACAAGAAACTCTTTGTGCTGTTAAGGGGAGGCCAGGCCACACATTATAAAGTATCGACGTTCGATGAATTTTTATTCTTCCGTCGTCTTCGTCGTGGTTTTTTTTTTCTCCACCACTCGATTCCAGTTCTCAAACGCAGAGCTGAGGCTGATGATCAGCAACACACACTTGGGGCCGAGTTCGTTCGAATTAGTATTGGTGGTCCAGCAGCCAGAGCTGGACCGGGTTAATGTGCCTTTTGAAGGACAACTCGGGCAGCAGCAGCTTTGCGGAAAACGAAGCAGCATCGGATGCTTTTTTTTAACTACCAAACCGAACTCACTGAGAGGATGGGTCATCATACACTTCAACATATAATGTTGAAGGTTAATGGGGGGCGCTTCTCCGGTGTGTATAAAGTGTGTTTGCCGCGGAGACGGAAGAAGACTACCCGGCATACGAGATGGACTTTGGGGCCACCGAGAATTGTCGTTTTCCTGTTGTTTTTTTTCTCATAGGTTTGTGCCAAAGAGTTCAATGGAACTTGACAAAAAGCCTTAGTTCGATAAAAAAAATTTTAATAAATAACAAAAGATTGTTTGTGATTTTTGTCAGCAAATTTCATTGAGTGTTCCCACTTTTAGTCGCACACGCTAAATAATAAGAACGTAAAATTTACCGAGATAGCAAGATAAAGCAAGGTAACTTCTACCTCCTCGAGGTGAAACTCACCGCACAGTGAGGTAAAGTTAACCTGTATCGAGCTGAAAATAGGTACAATTCACCGAGAAAAAGGGCAAATCTTACCTCGTAACAAGGTGAAAGTGACCTGGATTGAGCTAAACAAAACGATCATCTCGAAAAAAGTAACTATTTGCCAAACCCGTTTATTGAAGTTAGCTGTTTGTCATTCAGGAAAAAGTTTTACTTCGTGTCCAATTTGTGAAAATCGAAACAAAACAGTCAATATTTTCTTAAATTTCATTTAGTTGTGCTGATTCTTATCATAAAACTTTGCTTATGTTAACGATTGGCCCACAGAGAGATGTTGTTTTTTTTATTTGTAAAAACCAGCCAAACCAACTGATTTAAAAATCAATGAACCATATAATTGTATAATTTACTATTTTGCTAGGTGAATGCAAAACAGGTAAAATTTACCTTTTTTCTAGGTGAATGAAAACTAGGTTGAACTTAACGAGAAAGATGGGTAAAAAAAATTACCTCTGCTTTTCGGTTAATTTAACCTTTTTTTACTTTACGTGTTTTTGATTTTACGATTCGTCTGATTGCATCGATTGAACAGATTCAATGTAATATCTAAAACAAAATTGTGTAAAATTTTTCATGCCTTTAAAAAAATAAAATACAGAAAGTAAGTTTCAACTGTAAAGGCATTGAGAAAATTCAAGAAAAATATCCGGTAGTCTTGAAAATGACTGATTTTATCTTGAATATTCGAATCTTAAGTTTGTTTTCTAGCCTGTTTCTCATACTGATTGTTTTTCTTCATGACTTGATAATCCGAATTCCAGTTTAAATGCTTGATTTTGAATCTCAAATGCTTCTGAAGACATCGTTGCGTTATGGGGCTTAAAATTTCGGTATGAGGAGATGTGAGGTTAAAATTTTGAATAAAAATGATCTTTCGATTTTAGAGTGCTCATAACAGTTTTAAGGACATCTAAATCAAACTATATTTACTAGGCATATGTTTGCATTCATTAAATGATTTGTTTTTTTTTTCTTTCAAAATATAGCTGGTTGAAATGATTTTCGGAAAAAATCTACAAGTAGTCAGAGAGATTCACATGGTATTTTTGTAAAATTGTTACATTAGCATCATTAACTGAGACGAATTGGCCTTCATCATGAGAGGTTTAATAACACAAGGCAACAAAATTCACACATTTCCAAGCAGTCCAGAATTAAGGAGCTAATTTTGAGTTTTTTGGGGGCACTGAATTCAAATATGCAACTATTTTTTTTCTGTCAGGTCTTGTTTTCGAGATAACTTGTGAAAATAGCAAAAAAAAAAACAAAAAACTCATTGAAAAAATTTGAATCATTGTATTTTTTTTTTCTAACATTAGGAGCTAATTTTGAATTATTTGGTGACGCTGAATCCAAATGCGCAATTATTTCTTTATTTCTGTCAGCTATCGTTATCGAGATAAATTATGAAAATTGGAAAAAATTGGGCACTTTTTTGGCAAAACTACAGAACAATACAAAGATTTTGAAAATAAAGGATTCAATCTAATGATCAATTTTCTCGAAGAACTCGAAAAATTTTAAATTGTGGGATAAAAGTTATAGAAGTTTTCTTTCTGTAATTTTTTCCCAGTTCTGTTAAATACTTGAATTTCGACGAAATGTTAAAGAAGATTTTGAACAAATGGAATCTTTGATATATTTTAAAGCATAAGACAAATCTTTTTGCAGTCTTCAACAAAGTTGTTAAATGAGTTAAAATCTGCAATACCAAATTCCCAAAGACATTTTTTAATGATGTCAGAAATAGGTGTAAATTTGTCTACACCCAAAATAATCTGCACATAGCTGCTACGTGAAAAACAACATAATATTTATCCAATTGATTTTCACGTAATTTGTACGGATAAAATAGATAAACGCTCCCCTAATAGGAATTTTTGCTTGGTGAACATCACGTGCAACTTACATGAATTTTTAATAAGTTCAATGCGATGTGATGATGAGAGCTACGTGAAATTTGTGTGGTATAGAAATGATATTTGGATCTATTCTATTATTTTTTAAATATCGTTTTTACTTTCGGTTTCAAAAAATGAAAATAAATGTCTGACTCCTAATCATTATTTTGCGTGTACATATAAAAATTTCGAAAAATTGTAGATTTAAATTTTGTTGAAGCCTTGTATTTCTGAAATTAAAATATATTGGCAAGATCTTAATCCTTGACAGTACGAAGGATAATTAATAGGTTCCTAATCAGGTCTTGGTTTTCATGTAGGTTTTTCAGTTTTACAGTTGTCAAAGATCGATTTTACTGAAAACTGATCAATTTTAAAATATCCAGATGCCATATTTCTAAAACTATAGGTATCAAATTGATACAAAACCTGACGAATGATTTGAATTCAGCACGCCATAATCTTCTTATCGTTGGCACCAAAAATGCTGTTTCCTTGTGATGATCAATGCAAAATCTCTCAGCATCCAACTGCTAAAGTTGATCGATTTGGAAAAGAGTGATAACATTGAAGTTCAGAAACCTGAAACGTTTTTTTTTTTTTTTTTCATTAAAAGGAAATTGAGAGAATTCCATCGCCCGAGAGATGATTTCGATTGCAGAACTTAGTTTTTTTCCGAATGCATTTTAATTTACTTTTAGAGTAGATGTTTTTTGGTGAATTTGGGTGGTTTTTGCAACGATTTTGAACAAAGTATTTTACAATTCTTTGAAAATTCACCTGTTTTATGACAAGAAGTCAATTACATTTCATGTTCAAAATAAATTCAGTGTATCAACCTGTAGATAAAATAGCTGCCTGTCATCAAAACAGAACTAGAAAATATCGATGTTCTTTTTTTTTTAGATTTTTTTTTATCAAGCAACTCTCAAGGAAGGTTGTCGAAAAGAATTCTGTGTTTTTGACAAAAATTCTCGAATTTTGTGGATTTAAATTCTGTGACGCTATTTTTATGAATTTTATTGAAAAATCATGTCAAACATCAAGAGTTTGGAAACTACCAACAGTTTTTATAAAAAAAAAATCAAAACCATATTTTCATGGAAAAGAGTCGGAAATAAAAAGTCGAAAGTGACAAAAAAATATATATAATTTTGGAAATCTGTACAAAATTTATAAGCTCTATGGAATCTGTGATTTTTTTTTAAATTCTGCGAAGAAATTTTGCTCAAAATTCTGTTAAAGTCAGATTTTACTGTGATCTCGGCAACCTTGCTCTTAGGATATAGAAATTTTAGAATAGAAAATAACATCTTGGAAGATTGGTTAACGTTTTGCTCCAACTTTTTTTAAATTTCGCTCTCAGCTGTAAGATATTTAAATATTAAGTTCTTAACAACATTTAGATCACTTTTTTCAAATAGTTTGTAAAGAAATCTAAATTAAATGTGAATAAAGATTTTTTTAAGCCAAAGGTACAAAACTTAAGTTTGGAAAATTCAAACTTAAAAAAATATTTCTTCGTCAAGACTGACTCTGAAGTTTTGGAAGAACAAGTTAAGATTAGAGTAATTTTTAGTGTTCAAATAAGAGCTGAGGGGAAAAAATTCTTAATAAAAGTATAAAATGTAAATCGAATATTATGTTACAAGAATTAAGATTAAGACTTAAGAAAACAGAGTCTTAGTTCAGAACCTCACTTTTAGATTCAGATTCGAGATCTTAACATACTTCAGAGTAAAAAAAAAACTCACGCTTAGAATAAGAGTCCAAGATCTGGGCATAAGAATTCAGTTTTCTAAGAATATCAGGATACACGATTTGAATCAAATTTGCATTTGCAATGAATATCAAAGTTTATAAAAGTGCTTAGAAATTCTAAGCTCCATAAAAAAAGATGATACAGATGGTTTTTATTTTGTTGTTTTTTTTTATCAAGAAGTTTGAAGTGCTAAGTGCATTTCAAGATGTAATTCTTACAAAGTTATTTTATTTTAGCAATTTGAATCAATTTTTGGTTACACACAACAGATACTTAAAAGAAAAAATATAAATTGATTTTTTTTGAAAATTTAATTGAAAAAAATAACAAAATTTCACGAGAGAACTTAACAAAATGAAAAGTATTTCAGAAGGATGAAAAATTTTGCATATCGCAAAACAGTTTTTTAATTTCAATCAAATATATTAAAGGTTAGAAAATCATTTGTTAATTTTCAGAGGGAATAATAAATAAAATTTCAGTTTAAAAGAAACTTTTGATTAAAGAATCATAACAAAGGTTTTTTAACGCATCAAAAATTTAAAAAATAATAAATTCAATATTAATTTACAATGAAGGATATTTGAGAAAGTTTTTGAGAAAAAATCAATAACAGCACTCCTTAAAATGAGAGCAGAATGTAAATTATCGAATTATTTATAAACCAAGAATAGAACACCACATTTTAATAAAAAAAATCAAAACGAGCAAAAAAAAAATCTGATTCACAACCGTTTGAACATCATAGAAAAATACCAAATCAAAATAGAAATACACAGTCAAAAAAACAAAATAACTACGGAAAATTCACCTGAAAATATAAGAGACTTCAATAAAAAACTTAAAAATCAGAACAAAGATTCAAAATTCAGATTCTCTTAGTGAGATGACTATCGGGTTTCAGTCTCAAGTTTTTTTAAATTAAAACGAATTATTTTTTTCATATCCAACGTTTCGTTCCTTATAAGATCTTCATCAGGGACGAGAAAGATGTTGTTTTTTTTGTGCGGTTTAGTACGGCGTATAGTTTACTGCTGTCGGTTTCCGTTTAAAAGGTAAAAATTCTTTTCTGAACTATTGTTGATTTTTGTAACACTTTTTTCGGAGCAAAATACTTGCACTGTGTACACTACTTTAAGTTTTTTTTGTTTAAAATTGAAAAAAAAAACCATCATGAAATTGTTTACATAATGCAAGTATTTTGTTCGTAAAAATGTTTTAAAAAATCAACAATATAAATTAATAAAAGATTAAAAACTACAAGCATTTTGTTTGTAAAAAAGTGTTAAAAAAATCAACAACAGTCCATAAAAAGATTTTTTTTCTTTTGAAACAGAAAGCAACAGCAGTATACGATACGCCGTACCAATCCGGACAAAAAACGACAATTCTCTCGTCTCTGATCAAGATCCTATAAAAATCGAAACATTGGATGTGTATGTGTGTATAAATAAATTCGTTTTTACTAAAAACTTGAGACTGAAGGCCGAAACCCACTGAAACAAAACTAAACTGTCGTTTCAAAAAGAAGATTCAGTTCAGAATTCAGATTCAGAATTCAGATTCAGAATTCAGATTCAGAATTAAGATTCAGAATTCAGATTCAGAATTCAGATTCAGAATTCAGATTCAGAATTCAGATTCAGAATTCAGATTCAGAATTCAGATTCAGAATTCAGATTCAGAATTCAGATTCAGAATTCAGATTCAGAATTCAGATTCAGAATTCAGATTCAGAATTCAGATTCAGAATTCAGATTCAGAATTCAGATTCAGAATTCAGATTCTGTAAAATTATTTTTCGGCATATCGGTGAAAAGTAGTTATGAAATTGATAAAGATGGATAGAGAAGTGAGAAGAAAATTTACAGATGTTGAAAAGAGCGAAAGAGCATTTTTGCGAGGAAACTTATTAACGTACAACATACTTTACCCTGCAACATTTCATTATTTAGGAGAAGTAGTACCGGGATAGAGGTGGTACTACCTTAACCTATACAATGAAATCTGGTTGGTCCGAAGTCTACATGTGGTGAACACGTATACTCCGGACGGGCTCCTAAATAATGAAATGTTGCAGGGTAAAGTATGGTGTACGTTAATAAGTTTCCTCGCAAAAATGCTCTTTCGCTCTTTTCAACATCTGTAAATTTTCTTCTCACTTCTCTATCCATCTTTATCAATTTCATAACTACTTTTCACCGATATGCCGAAAAATAAATTTACAAAATTAATTAACGGTGGTTAACTTATCTTAGAATTCAGATTCAGAATTCAGATTCAGAATTCAGATTCAGAATTCAGATTCAGAATTCAGATTCAGAATTCAGATTCAGAATTCAGATTCAGAATTCAGATCCAGAATTCAGATTCAGAATTCAGATTCAGAATTCAGATTCAGAATTCAGATTCAGAATTCAGATTCAGAATTCAGATTCAGAATTCAGATTCAGAATTCAGATTCAGAATTCAGATTCAGAATTCAGATTCAGAATTCAGATTCAGAATTCAGATTCAGAATTCAGATTCAGAATTCAGATTCAGAATTCAGATTCAGAATTCAGATTCTGAATTCAGATTCAGAATTCAGATTCAGAATTCAGATTCAGAATTCAGATTCAGAATTCAGATTCAGAATTCAGATTCAGAATTCAGATTCAGAATTCAGATTCAGAATTCAGATTCAGAATTCAGATTCAGAATTCAGATTCAGAATTCAGATTCAGAATTCAGATTCAGAATTCAGATTTAGAATTCAGATTCAGAATTCAGATTCAGAATTCAGATTCAGAATTCAGATTGAGAATTCAGTTTCAGAATTCAGATTCAGAATTCAGATTCAGAATTCAGATTCAGAATTCAGATTCAGAATTCAGGTTCAGAATTCAGATTCAGAATTCAGATTCAGAATTCAGATTCAGAATTCAGAATTCAGAATTCAGATTCAGAATTAAAATTCAGAATTCAGATTCAGAATTCAGATTCAGAATTCAGATTCAATATTCAGATTCAGAATTCAGATTCAGAATTCAGATTCAAAATTCAGATTCAGAATTCAGATTCAGAATTCAGATTCAGAATTCAGATTCAGAATTCAGATTCAGAATTCAGATTCAGAATTCAGATTCAGAATTCAGATTCAGAATTCAGATTCAGAATTCAGATTCAGAATTCAGATTCAGAATTCAGATTCAGAATTCAGATTCAGATTCAGAATTCAGATTCAGAATTCAGATTCAGAATTCAGATTCAGAATTCAGATTCAGAATTCAGATTCAGAATTCAGATTCTGAATTCAGATTCAGAATTCAGATTCAGAATTCAGATTCAGAATTCAGATTCAGAATTCAGATTCAGAATTCAGATTCAGAATTCAGATTCAGAATTCAGATTCAGAATTCAGATTCAGAATTCAGATTCAGAATTCAGATTCAGAATTCAGATTCAGAATTCAGATTCAGAATTCAGATCCAGAATTCAGATTCAGAATTCAGATTCAGAATTCAGATTCAGAATTCAGATTCAGAATTCAGATTCAGAATTCAGATTCAGAATTCAGATTCAGAATTCAGATTCAGAATTCAGAATTCAGAATTCAGATTCAGAATTCAAATTCAGAATTCAGATTCAGAATTCAGATTCAAAATTCAGATTCAGAATTCAGATTCAGAATTCAGATTCAGAATTCAGATTCAGAATTCAGATTCAGAATTCAGATTCAGAATTCAGATTCAGAATTCAGATTCAGAATTCAGATTCAGAATTCAGATTCAGAATTCAGATTCAGATTCAGAATTCAGATTCAGAATTCAGATTCAGAATTCAGATTCAGAATTCAGATTCAGAATTCAGATTCAGAATTCAGATTCAGAATTCAGATTCAGAATTCAGATTCAGAATTCAGATTCAGAATTCAGATTCAGAATTCAGATTCAGAATTCAGATTCAGAATTCAGATTCAGAATTCAGATTCAGAATTCAGATTCAGAATTCAGATTCAGAATTCAGATTCAGAATTCAGATTCAGAATTCAGATTCAGAATTCAGATTCAGAATTCAGATTCAGAATTCAGATTCAGAATTCAGATTCAGAATTCAGATTCAGAATTCAGATTCAGAATTCAGATTCAAAATTCAGATTCAGAATTCTGGCTGAAATTGAAAATTATTCTGAATATTGAATAAAAACCTTCGAACCATCTTGAACGATTTTAACAATCATTAATCAAACTTTGTTTTTTTGTTTCAAAACTCAACTGAAATGGAACAAAGGTTCGGGAAAGATATTTCCCAAAAAAATACTCCATCCCGAAACAGGACAAAAAGGTTAATCTGTAAAAGCACAGATGCAGCATGGGTAAGGTACAAATAATAAAGTTTAGCTTGATGTGGGTGAGTCTGTGTTGGTGTTCGGTCCCAAAAAAGGGCGATGACGACGATGAAAGCAGAGTAAAAAAGAAGAAGAAGCACACAGAAAAAGGACCTGTGCTCAGGTTGGGGTGGAGGTTGCTTGAACGAAGAATAGGAACAACAATAACTCAGAATCGAGACTGTTATGAATGGGATGCTGGGATTATAGAGTCCCCGAAAAACTTCCTATCCCTCCCCCACGACGACGCACCGAATGAATGTTGACGACGATCCCTTTTTGGTCCCTTTTTCTCCCTTCACAGAAGGGATGGAAACCATTTTGGATTCAGGATGATTTTTTGGGAAAGGAACCCCTCTAGCCCTAGGGCCTAGGGGTGATGGGCTGAGAATTCGTGTTTACCTTTTTCGTGCTAATTCCATTTATGATGATTTTCTAGCTGTGTAGAGTATCCAATACTAGATTCAGGAGGTTTGGTGATGGTGGTACAGTTGATTGCTTTTCACGTTTTATCCTAGCCTTTTGGTTTTCTCTCTCTCTCTCTCTCGTTCGGGGACGATATCACACTTGGAGTTTCCGGTTTTTCAAACAACCAAATAAATTACTTAAATCGAAGACTTAACGCGGGGAGAAATTAGATTTAAAATTTGTACTATTCACTGGCTTTAACTATGCAACTTGGCATTCGTAATGCTGTTGATGCTTCGATTTGGAAGTGGGTGTTGTTGCTGATAGAAACTAAGCAGCAAAACATAACCGAAGGGGATATCCACTAGTAAGAATTCTCACGAGCTCATAACTCATTCGCACCGATCCAAGCCCTTCCTCGGAGATTGTTAATCCTGAACATGCCGTTCAATTTTGCTGATGATTATTTTTCACAACTTTTGCCTACCGATTGGCATTTTACTTTTGTGTTTTACGTGTATGCACTTTAATTTTTTTTTTCGCTTCACTTAATTTTCACTTGTTTTAGCAATCACACAACTGATGCGTAATAGTTGGTATCTTTTTGCTGTGGTTGTCGTAACAGATTGATTGGCTGAACTCTTTTTGTTACTGCTGTTGGGAATTCTGTTTTCCCTTGTTATTCAAACTAGACAGACTATATTTGCTGATTGATAGGATTGGCCCTGGGTTGGCAATTTGCTCCTCGTTCCGGAACAAAAACCGCTGATGAACACATGAAATTTACGATTCGGTTGACGGTTTTTTCCTGCTTCCTCGTCCAGTCCTCCCGAACTTCACCGAAACCGGAAGCGTTTATCCCAATTTCACTCACTTCTGCTGCCTGCAGCTTGCATACATTTAGGTGCTCTTCAGGACCCGTTTTTTTTTTGTTTAACTTTGAACTCGCGTCGAGTAGTGTTGTTTCAAACCCAAAAGTGTTGGCTTCAACGAAACATAGAACACATTCACACTTGAATCGAGACACGGGTAGTACATGTGCAAACACACTAATATTCCAAGGACCAATTGGGGTACTACCGCAGGTCTTCCGCTACTTCCGGCTTCTGGCGATTAAGAGCCAGCAGAAGAAACTCCCGAAAGCTCCGCTCCATTCATCCAGGTGACGGTGATCCCCGACACACTTTCTCGGAACACCCGGAGACACACCAAAGAAAAACACCCGCAGAGATCAAGGATACTCTCTTGCCCGTTTTTCCGTCCGGTCTCGAACCTCAAAAACGGAAACGGAACCGAACTGAACGTAGCAGCAGGAACCGAACGAAGGTACACTACTGAACTGGCTGCCTGAGCTTAAGCTTCGACTGAGCCGAACGAAGTTGTGTTGTATATTGTTGACGGCAGGCAGGCAGGCGGTTTTCAGAACGCTCTGCTTGGGGTAGAGTAAGTAATATTCTTATGTGGTTTGGTTCTGATGTTGCTGTTGCTGTTACTTGGATGTGGTGTGGCCTAACGCGGAACAGCACAGGTCTCGAAAAACACGAACAAATCCTCCGATAGCTGCGACGCGACTAAACCCAGTGTCGGCCCAAGCCAGTGAACGAACGAGCGAGAGCGATTCATAAGTACCAACACAAACAACCGCTTTCCGTCCGTCTCGATTGTATGCTGTTTTATGCTTCACCACACACTAGCAGCAACAGCACTGAAGGGTAGCCAAAAGAGAGAGAGACTTGGAAAAGCAGACATACGAATTAGGTAGGCTGCAACATAGCACATGTACCTACGCGCTTATGTTGGGAGAGGAAACATTGCTGGTGGAAAATCGAAGAGAGCGCAATTTTTGCTTTCGGTGAATGGAAGAGAACCGAAAAGAGAGAGAGACGGTTCAATCAGTTTCGTTGTTTGTGTCGGTTCTCTCTACCCGCATGGTATGGCGGTTGTGAAAGGAAAATCAAGTGGAAAATGAGCTATTCATGTTGCAGTGTTAGCAAACCCAACTCCGTAACAGAAACAAATCAAAGTGGAATAGGTATTGAGAAGTTAATTAAATGACTTATCTCATAAATAAAAACATAAAAAAAATGTCGACCAAGAGCATCGAACTCGAAGCATCATTTCCATTTCGTCTTGGTAATCAGAACACTTTACAGTGTACTACCTGAGCCAGTTGAAGAACGAGTGTTTATCGTCATAGACTTCTTGCCCCGGCCATTGGACATCAAATTGACGTAGTCAGTAAAATTATTGGTTTCCCCATTTATTTTTAAATTATCTAACACATGACATTTTTACCCTGCTGAGAAAACAATACTACAAAAAATTTTCTAGCTGAAATCATAAAAATTAATATTTGAATGGATGAAATTTTGAAATTAAAAAACTTGTGATGCAAAACAATTATATTCCAGCTTATGGAAACGAGATTGAAAAGGTGAACCTTTGATTTGCGTTTTGATGCATCTTACCCAGATTGGTAACTGAATTATAAAAATACTTATTAAAAAAAAATTGGTGATTGTCCGAAAAATACTTTTACACCAACAGTGCCAGTATAGGATAATGAAACCAATATCGAGTTTGTAGGCGATATCTTTAGCCAATGCGTCATACTGGGTAAAGTTTTTTACGGCATCGAAGAATGTCAAAATTTGTATATCTATTGCTCGTTTTTTTTTTTAATTTACTATGATAATCAAAAATTTTAAATAATCAACGATTTGAGAAACTACGTCATCATCATTTTGTTATCATTAAGTGATAACTTCATTACATTATATTAAAATAAAATTGAATAAGTGTTGTTATATATAAATGTTGCACCTTACCCTGCTGATGCATGTTGTCCCGTTTGACGGCAGTTTTTTTTTTTATAATCCTCCTATGGCTTCAATAGGACAGGGAATTTTTCTATGGGGATAAGAATTTTTTACTGCCTATTTACAATACACACACATACGCACAGCAATGATAAGGAGTTTTCCTCCTCTTTTGTCTTGTGATGGGTTATAGGGTATGATTTATTCGTTTTTTTCCAGACATATGCAATCCGCTTGCGCTAGGAGGACAATACCAATGATCACAAAGTTTGTTTGTGCCAATTTGGCGCAGCATCTTGTGCCAATTATTTCAAAGTTTTTCTTGAGCTGCGGTGTCGTTCAGTTCTTTTTGTTGTTCGCACTTGTTCTTCATCAAGCAACTGAACACGTTTGCGCTGTGAATTTGTTTACCTGTTCTTGTAGTTAAACGACAGAATAAATTATTTGAATTGACTGTGGATGATTGAAATTAAAATTGAAAGAACAAACGAAATTTTTATATCTCGTGTACCGGGAATGGAAAAAAGAGTGCCGAATCATTAAAAAACCTTGTCCGGGGGACCGGCAATTGCAACAAGTTTTGACGTGTCTTGTTGGTTTTACTCGTTCAGGGTTGCAGTCTAGATGGAACATGGTGTGAAAAATGGATTTTCGGGATGTGAAAATCAAGGTACATTGAAATATTTTCAGTTCGCGAAAGAAACAACTAAATTCTTTGGATAGAAAAAGTGAAAGATTTTAATTGCATAAATAAAGCATTTTCATGCGCATTACGGATGCAAGCGAAGGGAGGCTATTTTTTTCTGTTCGCTAATAATTACTTTTGAAATAACGTGCGGCCTACTTTGTGCCTGCGTAAAAAAAACAAGCAACTCAAAAGTTGGTAGTGGAAGATTGTAGAAATAAATGGATGCAAAAAAGTGTTATGGGATGATAAAAATAAAAAAAAAAATTGACTTTGATCACAACAATATTTGTGTCGCCGAACAAACAGCAACATTGGCGACACTGGCGTGAAGAGACAGTTCATCTGACAGTTGACACGAGCACTTTCGTCGAACATTAACCTAAGAACTTCCGTTCTCATAGATAGCTAGAATTGCTATAGTTTTATATTCCTTCTAAAAGTTATCAGCCTGTTGAGCTACATTCGGTGAAAGAATTCATTAGTGCTAATAATCATAGCTAGTTTTATACACAGGTATAGCTAAAACTGAACTATCTATTTTGTGAATTCTTATTACTAACTTTATTGATAGGTTGTGTAGGTACTTGATCTGCATCATACACGTTGGATTCCGACTCCGATTTCGGATACTTAGTCTCCGCTAATAAGTAAATTTGATTAATAATTTACGTTACAAAGCTGTTTACTAATGAAATTCATACGCAGGTCTTCATCTACCGAGAATAGCAATAGCTAGTTGCCAAATAACAAATCGGCGTTAATTGGACTGAAATGTAAGTCACATAACCTACAAACTTGTAATCACCATCTAAATAATAATTATATTAATTTTAGTTTGAAGCTACAATAAACACAATTGCTATCAAAACTCATCCAAGTCTATTTGGCAACAAACTTCAAAATTTCAATGGAGAAATCAGCCAAAATTAGCGAGACCGGAAGACCATCGGATAACCCGGAAATTTCATCCTGCTCAGCTTGTGATAAACCAAATTCGGCTGATAACTTGGTGCAATGTGACGACTGCGACGGATGGTGGCACTACAAATGCGCAGGTGTGGATGAAAGCATTAAAGACCTGCCGTGGTCTTGCAAGCAATGCAACGTCGCCCGATCCCGTAAACCACCGTCCGTCCGAAGCAACCGATCATCTATCCTATCAATCAACCTAGAACGTCTAATTGAACGACAAGAAATTGAACGAGCAAAGATGGAAATAGAAAGAGACCGTTTAGAGATTGCTCAGGAAAAGCTTTTCCTGAAACAACAACAAGATCTTCTGAAAACCGCGGCTTGTACGGAAGAAAATAGAAGCATCCGTAATAAGCTCCTGGAAACCGAGAACCAAAGACGGGTCAACGACTGGGTTAGTCAAACATCGTTACAAGAGCCAGTAGACGAGAATTCATCACGCCAGAAAGCAGCCAAGCCGGTACCTTATCAAGCTGTGGATCCGCCGTGCACCCCTTAAGGCAGAATAACAACTCACAGACTCTGGTAACATTTTCGCCAATTTCTCCGATGGATCCGAAATCCGGAACGCCTTTGATGATGCGACGTCTGAAAGACCAGCTGAAGAACTACCAGGAACAAATAGAAAGCTGCAGAATTATGTTAGAAACATCAAACGGGGGACTCATCTCCTCAGCAAAAAGGGGCACAGGTACCCCTCTAGCGAAGAAGACAGGCGCTATTCCGAAAAGGACCGTAGTGACCACCGGATTGAATACAGAGTCAGGAAATAAATCTATGGAATGTTTGGTAAGACAAAGCAACCTAGATGACACAAGCCAATGGAGCGGACACTCAGGCGAGCGCTTATCGCCGGTGCCTAGCCATAACGCGAATAACGAGTACCATGAAAATAACTTCACGACCAATCTCGTCGACCATAAAATTGGCTCCCTCGAAAAGTCGCGAAACGCGCTTTCGGACGTCGCATCAGAGAAATTTAAAACCTCCTTTAATACAGCTACGGTCCAGCAGCGTTCCTCACACGCGCATCCGAGCGAAACATCATTAGTGCCGCAGGGCCCCCGACACTCAGTAAATGTTCATCCTGAACACTCAGCAAGGGTTCCACACTTATCAACCGGACCTACACAACAACAGCTCTCAGCGCGTCAGTCTCTGGCTCGAGAACTCCCGATATTTTCCGGGGATCCGGCGGATTGGCCGATATTTATATCTCACTTCAACTACACGACAGAGGCTTGTGGATATACCAACGGGGAAAACATGTTAAGATTGCAGCGTTGTCTTCAAGGGAATGCATTAGATGCTGTACGTAGTAGGTTGATCCTTCCTGAAGCCGTGCCCCAAGTAATCGACAATCTGAAATCCAAATATGGGCGCCCAGAGGTACTAATTAACGTGCTTCTACAGAAAGTTCGAGAAACTCCTGCTCCAAAGGCGGACAAATTAGAAGGGCTGATCGAATTTGGCGTGAGAGTGCAAGCTTTGTGCGATCACATAGAAGCAGCAAACGAAATGGAGCATATGTCAAATCCTTCGCTTCTTCAGGAACTCGTTGCCAAGCTACCGACAGAGCGAAAAATGATGTGGGCCGCGTACAGGCGCTGTCTCTCAGTAGTAAACCTGAAAACATTCAGTGCTTACATGACCGAAGTAGTACAAGATGCATTGACATTGGTAAACTACGAACCAGAAACCAGAGTGAAAGAAGTCATCCGCGATAGAACGAAACCGAAGGGATTTGTCAACTCTCATACTTTGGAATCTGGCGACCACACCGAAATTCCTGAAGAGCCGACAGTAACCAATAAGGCGGGACCGTTCAAACACTTCGATTGTGCTCATTGTGAAAAACCCGGCCATCGACTTTATGAATGCGGCGAGTTTAAAAGACTTAGTGTTGACGATCGATGGAGGAGAATCCGTGCACTGCGAATATGTCAAAACTGCCTGTATGGTCATGGGAGGAGATCATGCCGCAGGAGCAGCCAATGCGATATCAACGGGTGTCAAAACCGTCACCATTATCTCTTGCATTCCCCTAAAACTTCAAACGAGAATGACAAAGACTTAGTCGTAGCGGAACACCACACGCACCGATTTCTGCCGTCATCCTCGCTCTTCCGAATTGTTCCAGTTAAGCTCTATGGTAAACACGAAACGTTAGACACCTTCGCATTCCTAGACGAAGGATCAGACCTTACGCTTATCGAAAGAAACGTAGCCACCACTCTGGGAATTCGTGGTAGCCCACAAGCTTTGTGTCTTCGATGGACCGGTAGTATGACTCGCACTGAGAAAAATTCTGAGCGTATAACAATGGAAATCTCCGGTAATCAAAACGCTAAAAGATATCGATTCAACGCAAGAACCGTGGAAAATCTAGGATTACCTTCTCAACACCTCCAAGCTGAGGAAATGGTTCAGAAATATAAACATCTGTCGGGCATACCATTAACTAGCTACCGGGACGCGAAACCTAAAATACTTATAGGTATCGACAACCTAAGTTTGGCGGTTCCTTTGAGGACAAGGGAAAAGGATGGAATAGCTGCGGTTAAAACAAGACTTGGTTGGTGTGTCTATGGCTCGGCCTCAACAGAAAAGGAAGAGGCATACAATTTCAACGTATGTAACTGCACATGCGACCGTGATCTCCAGGAATCCGTTAAGCTAATGTACGAAGTCGACGCTGTGGGCGTTAAACCCAGGGAGATTCCCCTATCTCCTGAAGAAGAACGCGCACTCTACCTATTGAAAACAACCACCAAATCTGTAGACAACTTTTTCGAAACCGGACTCCTGTGGAGAAACGATCACATCGAATTCCCCGATAGCTACCCTATGGCACTTAGCAGACTGGAGGGACTGGAACGAAGAATGGCCCAAAAACCGGAGTTAGGTGAAAATGTTCGTCGACAAATACGTGAATACGTGGAAAAAGGATATGCCCATCGTGCAACGAAAATGGAATTGGACCAAGCAGACCCCAGAAGAATCTGGTACTTACCGTTAGGTCTCGTGACCAACCCAAAGAAACCCTCAAAGGTACGCATGATCTGGGATGCGGCGGCCAAAGTGGACGGCATCTCCCTTAACAGTATGCTACTAAAAGGCCCCGACCAGCTCGCTTCCCTCGTGGCAATACTGTTCCGCTTTCGACAATTTTATGTGGCTGTTAGCTCTGACATTAAAGAAATGTTTCATCAAATCCGTATCCGGGATGATGATAAACATTCTCAGCGATTTTTATGGCGAGAAAACCCTACGGAAGGACCTACGGTTTACCTTATGGATGTGTGCACATTTGGGAGCACCTGTTCTCCGGCCTCCGCGCAGTTTGTGAAGAACTTGAACGCTACTAATCATGCCGACCTTTATCCGGAAGCCTCGAGAGCGATCCAATTTGATACCTACGTGGACGACTATCTATCGAGTTTCAGTTCGCAAGAAGAAGCAGCCAAAACTGCCGTCGAAGTTCGTCTGGTTAACAAAAATGGAGGGTTCCAGCTACACCACTGGAGATCGAACAGCACGATTGTGATGGAGGCGTTAAACGAAAAACAAGTTATCGAGAAGAAGAATCTTAGTTCGCTGGATAATACCGATACAGAAAGGGTGCTGGGTCTACTCTGGGACCCCTCTACGGATGAATTAAGTTTTTCTACTGATATGAAACCCGAAGTTAGGATCCTCATCGCACAGAATATAAAACCTACAAAACGACAAGTTCTACGCTGCGTCATGTCTCTGTACGACCCACTAGGAGTTCTAGCACCATACATCATTCATGGAAGAATTTTGATCCAGGACTTATGGCGTGCAAAAACCACCTGGGATGAGCAAATCCCCGACGAAGCCTTTGAACGATGGACACAGTGGTTTTGTGTCATAGAGCACATAGCAAAAATTCGTATTCCTAGATGCTACTTTCCTAACGCTAACCGTGGAACCTACGATAACGTAGAGTTGCATGCCTTCGTCGACGCTAGCGAGGTTGCTTATTGTTGCGTTATATATTTCAGAACACTGAACCCTAACCTCGAATCGCAATGCAGCCTAATCACAGCCAAAGCCAAAGTAGCACCACTCAAACCATGGTCCATACCACGCCTCGAACTTCAAGCGTGCGTGTGGGGTGCTCGCCAGACAAAGTTCGTGCAAGAAAACCATAGTGTACCGATATCGAGAACCATACTGTGGACAGACTCGATGACGGCACTGTCCTGGATAAATGCTGACCCTCGAAATTACCGGCCGTTCGTTTCCAACAGAATCGTTGAGATTCAGGAGTTAACATCAGAATGTGAATGGAAATGGATTCCAAGTAAATTAAACCCCGCTGATGAAGCGACAAAGTGGGGAACCGGACCCTACTTTACACAAGATAGTTTTTGGTTTAGTGGGCCTGACTTTCTAAAATTACCCGAAAGTGATTGGCCGTTTTTGAAAGGGACTCCCACGACAACCACCGAAGAAATCCGCGCATCCGTTCTGCATCATACTCTTGATCAAACTTTGGTCGAATATGAAAACTTCAGCTCGTGGGAAAAACTACAACGAACGTACGCTTTCATTTTGCGATTTGCAAAAAATGCCAAAAAAAATAACCCCAAACAAAGGGGTCATCTCCAACAAAACGAACTACGAGAAGCAGAAGAGGAAATCTTTAGGCAGATTCAAAAGGAAGCTTTTGCAGATGAAATAGCGACCAGTGTTGGTAAATTTCGCCCGTCACGCTTGACCCGACTAGTTTTGTTTCATCAAACGACGGGCACTGTTCTCAATTGACGGAGCCTCATTTTTCGCCTGACGGATAAAGCACGACAACAATCAACATTTCTCCATCATCGACTGGCGAAGCTCCTACACATGGTCAACATTTCTCCTGAGAGTGACTGGCAAATCTCATCACACTTCGATCGGCTTCTGACGGCAGGTACAACTAATTGAACGACTTGCTGGCAGAGAGCAACAATAGCAATAAAAAACTGAAAACGAGCTTGCTGGCAGGAGCAACAATAATAATAAATGCGTTTCTTTTTCGTCTTCGGTCGTCTTCGGCTTGCTGGCAGGAGTAACAATAATAATAAATGCGTTTCTTTTTCGTCTTCAGCTCGGTCGACGACTCGTTCGAATGCGATTGGTAAATGCTGACTATGAAATTTTTTCAGCTTCAAACGATTGGGGGTTGAATGACTGGCAAACGAAGTGACTGGTCGTTAAGGAACAGTCAATTGATTTTGACGGACCAAGAGGCTTCACAGTCACAGCTTCACGCCTCATGACGATGAGTTTTGCCAAGCCTGATAGCGACCCTTGAAAAAGGTTTACCAATAGGAGCAAGTCGGAAGCTGGTCAACAAGGAAAGCAAAATCTATAAAATGATACCCCAGTTAGACGACCGCGGACTTCTGCGTCAAAATAGTCGAATTGAAGCTGCGAAGGACTTCCCATACAGTGTACGTTACCCGATAATTCTGCCAAATAACCATCGAGTCACTGAACTTCTTGCTGATCGTTATCATCGCATCTTTCGCCACGGCAACTCGGAAACGGTTGTAAATGAAATGAGACAAGTCTACGCAATTCCTGGACTGCGGGTGTTGGCTAAAAGAGTAAGTAAAGAATGTCAGTGGTGCAAAATACGTCGGGCAAAACCTTCGATACCCCCTATGGCTCCGCTACCATTAGCCCGCTTAGCACATCACGAGCGAGCATTCACGTTCACGGGCCTTGATTACTTTGGCCCTTTACTTGTTAAAGTAGGAAGGGCTAGCATTAAACGCTGGATAGCTCTTTTTACGTGCTTGACCACTAGAGCCGTACACCTAGAGGTCGCCCACTTCCTTACAACCGCTTCATGTATCTCATGCGTTAAACGCTTCGTCGGTCGCCGTGGTACGCCGTACGAGTTTTTCACAGATAATGGTACCAACTTCCAAGGAGCAGAACGTGTCCTTAGAGAACAGATAAGCCAAGGCCTGTCTGCTACGTTTACCAGCAGCGATACTAAATGGACGTTCATACCACCGGGAGCTCCACATATGGGAGGCGCCTGGGAGCGTCTTGTCCAATCGGTTAAGCGCGCCATGGACTATGCTTTCAACGAGGAAAAGCTTGATGAAGAGGGGTTGATGACACTAGTTGTGGAAGTTGAGAGTATGGTGAACACTAGACCACTGACTTACTTACCAATTGAATCGGAAGAGTCAGAGGCATTAACTCCTAACCACTTTCTGCTACTAAGTTCAAACGGAGCCAAAACCACTTGGGTAGATAAAAAATCCCGTTCAGATCAGAAAGCCAAATTAGGTTGCGCAGAACTTAGACACCTACTAGGCCGCTCATGGGATAATATCCAGAACCAACTGGATAAATTCTGGGAGCGTTGGATCAAGGAATACCTTCCAGTAATAAGACGACAGTCAAAGTGGTTCGAGGACTCCAGGCAGTTGGACGAAGGAGACGTCGTGATGGTGATTGACCCTACAAAGCGCAATGGATGGGAACGAGGCAGAATTCTTCGATTGATACACAACCCAGATGGACGTGCAAGGCAAGCTGTGGTACGAACAACTAATGGCGAGCACAAACGTCCGGTGTCGCGACTGGCATTATTAGATGTTAAAGGTCGTACGATTCCGGAAGATACCGAAACGCACCAGGGGGAGACTGTCGCCGAACAAACAGCAACATTGGCGACACTGGCGTGAAGAGACAGTTCATCTGACAGTTGACACGAGCACTTTCGTCGAACATTAACCTAAGAACTTCCGTTCTCATAGATAGCTAGAATTGCTATAGTTTTATATTCCTTCTAAAAGTTATCAGCCTGTTGAGCTACATTCGGTGAAAGAATTCATTAGTGCTAATAATCATAGCTAGTTTTATACACAGGTATAGCTAAAACTGAACTATCTATTTTGTGAATTCTTATTACTAACTTTATTGATAGGTTGTGTAGGTACTTGATCTGCATCATACACGTTGGATTCCGACTCCGATTTCGGATACTTAGTCTCCGCTAATAAGTAAATTTGATTAATAATTTACGTTACAAAGCTGTTTACTAATGAAATTCATACGCAGGTCTTCATCTACCGAGAATAGCAATAGCTAGTTGCCAAATAACAAATCGGCGTTAATTGGACTGAAATGTAAGTCACATAACCTTCAAACTTGTAATCACCATCTAAATAATAATTATATTAATTTTAGTTTGAAGCTACAATAAACACAATTGCTATCAAAACTCATCCAAGTCTATTTGGCAACAAGTTGACTTGGGAAATTAGAAACATTTCCATCCGAAATCCCGGAAAAAAATTCAAAACAGTTCACACGAAGCCATGATGTCGGATATGTGGTGGTTCGCATTGAAGATTTGTCGAACTAATAATCTAAATAATGCAATTCAACGCAAACTCTGGCAAAACAGCGGTGAATCCATTCACCCATGGTATATTACCTATACACATACATACAACATCTTGTGTCAATTATTCCACCTCCCAGGAAGTCAAGATTCTTATCTGTGGGTGAAGATATTTTTTACAAAAAAAAAAATATCATTTTGTACTGACTACATCCAAGATTACCGTAAACGAAGATTCTCGATAATAGTTTGATTGAAAAATTTTCAAGGTCTTAGATATTGGTCAATTTTACAGAAAATCAGAAGACCACTATTTTTTAATTCTAGGTTTGGATCGTTAAATGTGAAAATTAATTTTCCAATTAAAATTTTAGCTTGTTACGATAATTTAAGATTCAACTAAGTTATTTCATACTTAACAGTTATTCTATGGCTAAGGGCTAAGAAGCTTTCGATAAATCGTATAAACTTGCTCATTGTGGGCACATAATGAGCAAGTTTATAGCAGCCTAACAGACACAAAAGACTCACATTTTTAGCATTCAATCTTTAAAACCTATTTAAAATTCATGTCCCTAAACGTGTCATCTCTGCACGTTAGGATGGTTCAAAAGTCTTTGAACCCTCATCAGCAAAAAACATAAATATCTAAAAGAGTCGGAAGGAATCCTAAAAATTTACATTTCAGAGGAATGCTAAGCGGATATTCAAAAAAGAAATGCTTTGCAAAAGATTCTACTACGAAAAAATTCAAAGCAATACGCCAAATTCAAAATTATTAAAAAATGTCAATTTTAATACTCGGAAGATCAAAGGTCAAAACTGAAATTAGCCTTAGAACTGGTAACTGGTAGCTGGCAAATCTCTAACAAACAAAATTGCCATAGACTAAACTTTCAACACCTACAGGTATATTAACCGAGTTCCGAATTCTTTGTTTTTAAGGCCTGTGTCTATGAGCTGTTAAGTAGTGGTCCTGACAATATTTCGTCACAGGTTCTAAAATATCACTGTGTATATTTTACAAAATGTTTATTCTAGAATTTAGAGACACGAGTCTAGCCAGATTGTCTCAATACAGCTAGAGTTATTCCAATCTTTAAGCCTGGAGACACATCCGATATGAAAAACTATCGCCCCATTTTAACTTTAACAACTTTAACATTTTTCAAACGAAAACAAAGCTTTTTACAACCTTTAATACGAGTTTAAAGACATTTGCAAGTTGCTGGGTTCTGTAATAAAAAAAATAGATGAAAAAAATGGTGGGAGGACTACTCCTTGACCTTAAGAAGGCCTTCCACACTTTTAAGCATGAAATATTACTAGAAAAATTCGAGTGTTATGGCATAAGAAGCTAGGCCAACGATCTTAGTCGTTACTACCTCGCTAACAGAAAACAATTTGTTATCCTAGGTAAAGCAATGAGCTCTCTACAAAGCTTGGGAGTTGATGTCCCACAAGGCAGCATTATAGGACCCGTACTGATCTTACTGTACATCAATGATCTCAGTAAATTACCGTTGCATGGTATACTTCGCCTATTTGCTGATGATATAGCATTATTCTATCCCGAAAACTGTCCTTATGTTGTTGTAACCAATATGGAGCGGATTTAAAAGTTTTTCATAAATATTTTTCTGCCAACCTCATAACCCTCCATCTTGCTTAAACAAAGTACATGATTTTCCACTCTCCCAGGAACAAAAAATGAACTTCAATGTGATGTCAAACTATCCAACATTACTGTAAAGAAAGTTACTAATTTCACTACTTACTGTTTGGGGAAGAGCGTCATTGTCCCTTGTTTCTCGTCTTCAAACTCTTCAAAATTTTTGTCTGAAAACCATATTCAATCTTCTTATCTCTAATCAAACAATTCTAATCGATTTAACAATATACTACCGCTTTCCATGCTTTGTGCTCCTCAAACTATAATCTACGCGTTTGCACGCACTCTTCAAATAATAATCAAAAATTAAGATTCAATGCGAGTTAACGAAATAACAACACAACACTCGTCAATCTCACCATTTAATACGCAGCACTAGTTTAACTAGTTTCACACAAAATTCAATAGCCATCCCGAAGAAATTAAAAACAGTAGGCACCAATAGAAATACGTTTAAATCCAAACTTATGCAATACAATCATTTTGATAAGGCTATGTAAAGTGATCCCGACCAGACTTTAACGCCGAAATTGTAGCAAATTTTGCTATCATACCTTGAAAGTAGCATTTTATACCATTATTCCCGAATAAAGGTGGTACAATGCAGAAATTAGGGTCTTATTTTCATACACAGATGCCACATTCATGCCAACTGTTGGTTTCATTGAAAGCTCAATGACACCTCGTTTTACAACTGTCTCAATAGTGGATTTGAAAGCATAGACCTACCACTTTATGGCGTCACATTTGGGCACACATCCAAAATCGTTGTGCTGTCACAATTTTTTTCGAAAAACTGGTTAAACGAGGTATCATATGGGGTGAAATAAAACTAAAACTTGACATGAATATGTTATATGCAAATGAAAAATGAAATGAAAATTCTGCCGTTGTACTACCAAAATTTTTTTTTTCAATGATACAAAATTTAGCTAGGCATCATAAATGATTTGAAAAAATTGGAATGCCTGTTCGGGTCTGTTCGGGTAATTCTAATTCTTTATTTTGTATTCTTTCAATCAGAATTCGCCGAACAGAAAACTAAATGATAAGATCATAAAACCTCAATGATGCCTGTTATTGCTGTGACTGAAAAATCAACACAAACTAACGTGCGCGATATGCCGGCAACGAACGAGTTCGCTGTTTATTTTCAGTTCTGTTTAGTTTTGGTTCGATTTAAATTTTATCACGTTAGTAAAATCAACGCATTATCTCAGAAAAATGAACACCATACCATGCTATAAACTTGATTTCCTACTTCCAATCTATGAGAATAGATGAAACCTTGATGATGCCTTGATAAGCTGTCTGAAAAAAATTCTTCCCAAAATATGCAGTCATTTTACTGTCGATACTTTATTTTGGTGTTGTTTTGCCACATTTCAGAAAATTGGTACTTAAATTGAACCTTATTTTGTAATCAGGATTCGATATCAAATCATGGTATCGTTTTGACATTAAAAACTAATTTGGGCATCAATGTCTGCTCAGGACTAGCAAACTAACATTTAGTTGACCTCCTCTAGCTTTTCAAATCCTTCAATCCAAACAAATCGTTTTTACAAAATGGGCTTGTGATATAGCTCAGTTGGCAAGTCTGTTGTCTCCTGAGTCGATGTCCGCGAGTTCGAGCCCAAGAGTAAACATCGAACATAGTTGTACCGGATAGTTTTTCAATAACGATCCACCAACTGCAACGTTGATAAAGTCGCGAATGCCATAAAGATGGTAAAACGACTATAATCGAAACAAAAAAAAAACAAAAGTTTTTACAAAATCTGCCTTGGATTTAAAATTTTGTATTCAATTCTTATGTTCTGCTTAAAATTAGTTTCATATTACTCATTGTAAAAGATTACTCAATCAATCCTAGCGAGTAGAACCTCACCAAAATACAAGTTAAGCTGATTGATATGTTATAATTATGCATACAAATTTGTAAAAGTAATCATCTCGAATATCTAGGTCCTCATTTTCCCGTTGTTTTGAAAAGAAAAACGACTAAATTTCTAATTTCACTAAAAATACAACTAGCTACTGTAGCGTAGCTTTTCGCAGACAAATGCAGGCAGCTACAGGTGGCGCTCGATTTTATCAACCGATGCCCCAACATTGCAAAATACCTGAAAAAAATAACAGCTATCTATATTCATGAAAAAGAAATTCAATTATTTTTTGAAATTCACTGTATCATTGACAATTTGATCAAAAAATGTAAACATGTTTGAACTTTTACGTGGCCAAATTTCTTCGAAACATTTTTGAATGAAAATTGGTAAATATACAGCGAATTGTGTGAATAAATCTCAAATTTTTCTTTTTAACGGGAATAACTGTATCTTTTTTCCAACTAATGTAAAGTTTTGAAATTTTGTGAGTGCTAGTGAATAGTTGATTTTGTGAAAATTTCTAGAAAAAAAAATCGACCGAGGGAGAAATAGCAGCTTGTCAAAGTTAGAAGGGGCTGCGCTGCTTCACGCGGTTTTATTCTTTTTTGGACGCTTCTATAGCCTCAATCAGTGGAAATATCAATATAAAAGTGATAACTGCAAAAAAGAAAAATTATTCAATCCTTTGTAACTGATGATCATACGACGTCTAAAGAGTCTACAGAGGCTAAAGAAAAATGATGAAAATTGGCTGAATCGTTTTTTCATAGTTTAAAAAAGTTCAATTAGAAAAACAGCTTCTTGAAAAGAAATGTACATACTACATATCCGTTAAAAATTAGCACTTGAAGCGCACTAGGTATTAAAAATACACAGCAAAAAACACTAATGTTTTGGATGTCAAATTGAAGTATTGTTCCATTTGATGATATACTTCGTCATGAATGACATATGGTATATGTTGTTTGTAATATTTAGATTTTTGCAGTGTAGCTATAAATGTATATCATATCGAATTTTGCTTCGCTTACCATGTGACGATTGAGTTAGTTTTTGTCATACCTGAAATAAAAATAAAGGAAAAAATAGATTAAAATATTATCAACTAAGATTGTGATATTGTTCCAAGATACTAATGATGCAACAAGTGATGAAATACCTTAGTAACAAGTCAGTGGAGCAGTATGTAACGTGATATGACATCTTATAACAATATTCTCAAAATATTGCTTTTTCAAACGGTTTATACCTTTAGGTTTCAATAGCTTCTAGAAACAGATCAATCACGGCCACAGCACAGCTTACAGGAACATAAGTGCCTTTCCTTGGGCTCATAGGCAATCTGTTCAACATGATCCGACGACCAGATGGACCTCAAGAGTCCAAAAAATATACTCGGTTGTTAAGCCTTTACAGTAACCTTAGACCGCATAAATTGATACCAACAGGATAAAAACGATAAAATAATGAATCTCTTGAGTAAAGAGTTGACATTTACAATTTCTTCTTATCGCAAAGTCACAATCATTTTCTACTCCCTCCGATGAAAACAGTAAACTGGCACATCGAATGCGTCATTGAACGGAGTCAGTCACGGCAAATCTCAACCTTCCCAACAAACAAACGGCCATCAACGGCAAGCTAGGTATGTGGTAGTATCAAAACCGAAAGCTCACTCACCAGCCGGCAGTAATGACGACAAAAAGCTCCCAAGCAGCCAAGAGACTATGCTATGCATCATGCGCTCACTGGCCTCTGTCGTCACTGAGCGGAGCCTCCCAACAGCCCCAACTCCAGCACACAGCCCTTTTTTCCTTTGTCACCACCGTCATCCCTTGACTCAATTCTACAGAGTAGGACTTTGAATGTTGGTAGCATAGCATTCAGCAGCGGGAGCAATCGACTCAATCAGTCATCGACTCGACGTAGTATGGTGTATGCATTTCGAGTCGAATCGAGTTGCCTCTCGTGGTTTCATTCTGAGCACACATACACGTCACTCCCCTTGGTTCGTCCCTTTCCCCTAGAGCTGTGCTGTTGTCGACCTGCAAGCTTCGATGTATTAGTCCCCGTACGTACATCGATGCTTTCCGAACAACAGAACAACCCTCTGCCGGGTTCGTTCCATCCATTCGAACTTATGTTGCTGCTGCTGGCTGGCTGGCTGACTGGTTCACTACCCTCTTTCGTCGGTCGGTTTCTGACGTTCGCTCTTTTTGTTCTCTCCTCGTGTGTGCACACGCTTGATTTTCCCATTCCTTTTAATCGTTCATATCCTCTATCCTTGCCGGGTTGATGGTTTCGGTCGGTACCATGCCGTGCCTTGCCGTAACGTACCTTGCCATGCATGCCGGATCGGATCTTGCCTCGCACAGTGTACCTCGGGTAGGAAGGATGAAAATGGAATGGGATACTTTCTTAAATTGTTTGGCTAAGGATAAGAATCCTTACTTAGAGAGTACGGGAATATCTCGCATCGTCTTTGTGTTCTGCTCGAAGATTGAAGCAAAATCGGAAAGACAAATATTGTTCGGTATGGTTCACTGGAGGCAAGTGATTCTTTGGCGAAAGTATTGAAGAAATCGTTGAAATATATTGCATATTGTTTGTGATTATTGAAGGTTATAAACACATATACAACAATTTGACATATGCCCGTTGAGCAAACATTGTTTATATGCTACATACGTACATGCTTCAAAGAATCCGTGTTATGCTTCTTTTTTATATATTTTAAGAGAACTGAAAAAAATAATCTGAAATTTAATCTTCGTAGGATAACATACCTCAAATCTATTGAAGCTATTAAAATTATTTCGAACTTCTTAAATTATTAAAATCCATCGTAGACATACATTACGAGAAAACATAGTTTAAAATATTTAGAAATTCTCAAATCAAATTACCTGAAGCACGTTTTGTTGGTTGAAATCCATCACTTGTTCGAAGTAGTAAATGAATTTTAAATTATAGAACGAAGTTCGTACCTTTGTTTCAGAGTTTTTCAACAGATACCTTTGAATGATACTGAAACTACCGATGGCTGGTTGAGCTAAAAGAGTATCTAATTAACAATCCTTACTTCATCCTCCATTGACTTCAAGGATGTGGCCGGCACCATTATTGATCTTTTTTTTTTTTAAAGAAAGAGCATTAATCTGATGCAATGAAGCCACCGAATGTTAAAGATATTTATGTTCAGGTAAAAAGTAGGGTGAGAAAAAACAGCGCTTAAAAAAATAAATGAGTATTAAGTAAAGTGATCTAAAATTGTCAAAAGGAGACAAAAAGCTGGTGGATGCACCATTGGATGTTATACTTTCTTCAAAAAAACAGATCATAATTTTATTTTATTTTTTCGAATTGTGTTAATGCGTTTTCTATAACGAGGCTTTCTTTGATTTTCCAAAAAAATCATTGAATTTAAAAACATTTTTAAGTAACGATCGTTCCAAAAACTAATTGTCATGTCGGGTATTTTTGCCATTTGTGATTGATTCAATGATAGTTCCAGAAAAATCCCACTTTATTTTCCCAATCACAACGACTTGGGGGTCACAACAATGACGTTCGGTAGGGGTGGAATCGAGGCAGAAATGTCTCAACAATAACTCCCCAGAAAAGGTCGATTGGGTCCTTCCTTGATTGCAGCGTGAGGTGATTTCATTGACGGAGTGTCGGAAGATGGCGGCTCGACATCCTTGGTGCTGACTTTCGGGGTTATCGGCGGTTATGTTCCGATGCGTGTAGAGGTATTGACGACGGATTGTTGTGAGTGTTCAAACCTCCTTAATCTCGCAATCGGGAGATGTACACTGGACCAGGGGTCGGCAGACTGTTCACGGATCGCAGCATTTGGTGGAACTGGGTGGAGCTAACGATAGGGGACACTTCACGAACCAGCTTCGGCAGTTGACGGTTAAGCTGGCTGAATCTTATGCTTAGAATTTCGGGGTCCTTAGGAACATGATGGGATACGGAAGTAACTAGTTGTTTGTCTAGTACAGGGTTCAAAATGGCGGTTACCTGGATTGTGGTCTCTACCGGACAACTCGTGTGTTTGTAGGTTGCTGGTTATGTTGATGTCTCGACCATGTAGGCCAAAGTGAGCTTGTTTCATGATCCAGGCCATTGACCCCGCCCAGCAAACATAAATACACATTAAAAATAATAACTCAAGTCATTTAAAACGCTACTGCGAATCGTAATTCCAACTAACGCAAGTAAAAGGTCGTTATAATCGTTACTCGAAGTCGGATTTAATTGTTTTAATCGGATATGATAGAAAGTCTGCCATGTTTGCAGATTTTAAAGACGATTTCGATTATAGCTTTTCTAGCTAGCAGACTCCCGCGTCAGTTTGATAGTAGCCGGGTTCGGATGTCTGAATCACTTGAAGAGCGTAAACCACAAAAAAGATGAGGGATTTGAATTGATCAGGAGAAATGGCATTCAATTCGAAGTCATCGTTTGTTAACGGTGCCAGCATAGATCACAAAGTCTTCGTCAACCTGTTTGGAGAGCTGCAAGCATTGGTACCGTTTGCTGAACAACGAAACACGTGTACCAAAGAGATGCCTCAACTTTTGAACGGTTTCGTGAAATTGAAAATCACGTGGATGATTCGAAAGCAGGAAATTCAGGTAGCGGTCGTGGACACCTACGTGTAAAATTCGCAGTAAAAGTCGCACCTTTGCTGTATCCTCGAGCTGCTGGAGAAACAGGTCTTCATACTTTTCAAATCAGCGATCAATAATGCGTTCGTTCTCTGGATCATAGTGGAATTCCATGATATTGGATGTAATGGATTCTAGAACCAACTTCGGATTGTTCGTTGCCCGATTGAGTGCTTCTTGATTGTTGAAACTTTCCATTAAGGCCATCATCTATCGGTTTTGGTCAGAATGTTGCTTGTTCTGCTTCAGAATGGTTAGGAAAAATTCCTCCATGCGCCTTCCAGAAGATTCTCCTTCGTTGGATCTTTACATCTTGAGGTGTGGGTTTGAAAATCTCGTCGCCAAATATTGTACTCACGAAGAGAGTTTGTTAAACATGACTTTATTCTTCAAATGGTGATTATAGAATGAATGTGTAATCTTTTCAGTCGAATACCTAACAATCCTGATTGCTATGATTTGGCCTAATTTGAATATTGGATTAGGGGACATCCATAAATTACGTAACGCTCCTAGGGGGGGGAGGGGGTTAGCTCGAACGTTACGAATTGTGACATAGGGGAGGGGGGGAGGTATGCTCAACGTTACGTAACGATTTTTTCCTTAAAAATTTCAGTTTAATCGCAGCTTTTTTTATGTCATGCAATTTTGGCAGAATGATATGCAAACCAAAATCAGTTTAAAATTTGTAAGCTTCATTATGATAAAAACTGGTTTGTAATCTTTGCTTTTTAAAGATTCTGAAATAGATTTCTTGAAAGGTGTATTAAATATCCGTGAAATAACCGTTGAAAAAAAACCCTACATTTAGGTAGATTTACCCCCTAGAACTCAATTCATCCTTAAGACGTAAATTTTACTACTTTTTTCTCAATTTATTCAAAAATGCAATTTTGATTCTTGCGAAGAATATCACTTAGTGGAATATATTTCGCGTAACAAGTTAGGCTTCTTGAACAAATTAAAGTAAACAAAGTAGATCATCAGTTTACAAGCAAAGAGCAACTCATAACAAGACTATCAATTTATTTTATGAGAGAGTTATCATCAATGAGTACTAAGAAGCGATTTGGATAGATCGATATTAATTCCGTTTTGAAGAACGTTGAAAAATTTATGTTGAAGTATTTTTTTACCTTCGAAAATCAGTATTCTAAACCATGAGAAAATGAGGGGGGGGGGGGTAATTATCAGCGTTACGTAATTTTCATAGGGGGGTACGTCGAAGCGTTACAATTTGTGACATACGGGGGGGAGGGGGTCAAAAAAGTGTAATTTTTGCGTTACGTAATTTATGGATGCCGCCTTACTATGATTGTACGTGATAAAACTTAGATAGAAAAATGCTTACCAATCTTTTAGGACATTACAAATTTCAATATTAATGGAACACCATAAAATGAATACAAAATTATAATCAAAATTAAAATTTCGCCCGAACCAGAATTAAAATTAAATAAATAAATTTCAGTGCACAAAAAATGATATAAATTATACAAGTTTAATGAGAAATAAAAAGAAAGAATTGTTATCATAATTTTCTATTAAAAAAAATTACCCTAGGTTTGGTTCAAATATCTTATTTAAAATTGATCAGTTTTGAGTAAAAGAGAATGGAGAATGGATGATGTTCGAGAAACTGGAGAACGGTCGCCACGGACCGAGTGAATTTTAGGAATCATGTTCATCAAGTTATGTCGTGAGACGGAACACTATGTAAAAAAATACGATTTTTGATATCGTCAATTGGGGCATCATGCAACACTTTTCAACTTCAATGGCTTCTTAAAACTGAATATCCACAGATAATTATACCGCTTGTACATGAAAAGATTACAGGTAGATGGGAGATTATATTAACGTAGGGGAGATAAGGGCATAATGACCATCTTAAGAAGAACGCTAATTTAACCATATTAAACAGCTATTATTTATGAGTTACTTCATTGTTTCGTATTCAGACACTGAAAAAGTATATTTTAACGATAAATTTTGTAGCTTTTTGAAATCGATTTCGGATTGTAAATAATGAAGATGTTGATGAAAATTTTGTGCGCAATATAAAATTGGTAAGAAGTAAATAACTCCAAATTCGGTTTTTAACATTGAAAATACAAAGAATACACTAACTTAGAGAACATTATAGAACATAATTTAAATCAAATTACAAAATCACGATCGATTAGAAAAAGGAGAATTAAAAAATTAAAATAATTTAAAGTTCATTATACTTTAAAGCGCAGGTTTAAAGTTATAATCTTTCAAAATGATAATTTTTTTGAAGACTAAACACAAATTTCATGAAATTTTTAAAACTTATTTATAAAATTAAGTTGCTATTTTACTTAAACCCTTTAAACATGGAACTAAGCATTTATGAAAACAAAACAAAAAACGTAAAAGTTTGATATTGAAATTGGTTTTTAAAAATCTTTTATCTCATGACATATAGGTATCTTTGATTTTCCATTTATTTTGTCAATAAACCAAAGTGTCACGTTGAGGTTTCTACTCCTTTTTGCTCATTCGGTAGGCTGTATATATTGTATAGCTAAAAAGATCGGTTTGTAATTCCAAATTTGTATACACTTCTTCAGAAAAACTCCTTTAAGAGCATCGTAAAGGTTTTAAAAGAAGAGATTTTTGTTTTTAGTTTAGTTTCCACTAGCACAGTAACAAACATTTATTTCATAAACAAGCAAAACCGTCATCCGGGACGATGCATATAGTGGAATGGCAATTAAAATTTTACTATAAAAAATTGGTTACGATTTATCAATATCATACTTTGTTGAAAAATAACGGGTCTAAGTTATTATTATTAACCTAAGTCTAAGACTGTAGGTTTTAAAGAGGTATGGGATTAAACTTCGCCTTAGACGCCTTAGATTTTCTGACATTTTATTTTAAAGCACCTTTCTTAATCCAGTAGTTTTCCAGGGTTGTGGTAGTTTTATTCAATGAACGGAAATTTTGATTTGAGAAAATTTCAATGGAGAAGGGGGTGGGGGGTTAAACCCATAAATCAACACCCCCCCCCAGTTCGCAAGGCCATACTTAAAGTTTTTTTTTCGATTTTGGTTCAATAACAATGTAATGTTGTATTGTTCACTAGTACACCAATGCCATAATAGTCCGATTTTGAGCAATACCACATAATATCGCTGAGAATTCCCGTGTTAAAATGATAATTCATCCTAGCAAAGATCGATGACCATTCGATGAATTCTGATCGAATTGAAATACTTTTTGTATTAACAGGATTTGTCAATACTACAAAGATTGTAATAACCGTATGCAGAGAGATTTCTGACAAGAACTTGCCTCAACCAACAGCTGGTGGAAGCACCAAGTGCCCTGAATTTTGAGGGAAAATACCAATATAGAAAGGTGACAAATCCATTTGTTGCGAAATTTTAACTACCTGTCCGCCAAATCGATCCCACAGTGCTGACAACATCAGAGGAAGCAGCCAGTAGATACCTAAAGTTCGCAACCCGACCGACCGATGATGATGCCGGATCGAGTTGAGCGGCCGGCCGTGTGCATTGAAGGAATCGAGAAAACCATGACAAAAAAGGAGAACGACCAACATTATAGCCCCGACAAGTTTTTCGTCATCACTTTGGGCTCACTTACTCACCATCAACAGAGTGGTTGGTTGTTGTAGTAACCCTACACGCCAATCATCAACGTCATCGTCATCACCATCAGTCAGTGGCAGTCGATGGTAAGGATCAGGTACAGGGATGCCAACTGTTTTTCAGAAAAGTCTGGAAGATTTTGAAAAAAATGTCTGGAAAAGTCTGGATGGCTATCTTTGTAGGTGATGACATTTTTTTTTTTTTGGTCGTCAAATCGCAATATTGTAGTAGTCTAACTCATTCCTTGAAAATAATCAATGTCGAAGTTTGTGTGAACGAAAGCTTGAACAACCGAAAGCTTTAACCCATTCAGCTGTCAAAATAACTTCTGTATTCTGCTTCACAGTAAATTCAGTCTTGCCGTTATGAGCAATTGGATTTTAAAAGCATTTTTTAACTAAAACGTTGAGCTTATAGAAATTTCTGGACAAATCTGGATAATTTATGAAAAGTCTGGACCAGACAACATGAGGTCTGTATTTCTGGATGACACATAAAAATCTGGAAGATTCCAGAAAAATCTGGAAGGTTGGCAACGCTGATCAGGTATATGCTTGAGACTGTTAGTTGTTGGTAGCAAAATCGGCAACAGTGTGGCAACGTCGCATTTTGCGTTTTTCCTTTTTGGCACCCCTTCCACAACATAACACTGACTGACTGGCAGGCAGGAGGACACGACTTCCTGCCTTGCCTTGCCCTGCCGCGTTTCCATTCCTCAACCTCGACCGTTTCTTCGTCCTTCTTGACGATACGGGATGGATATTGTTATTATGCTGCTGTGCTACCCATCCATGGTTGGTTTGCGTACGAAACCGAGGCATTGTCCCAAACGCAACATTCAGCAGGACTGCGAATTCTCGTATCGTATCGTCGAGGATGCGGTCGGCACGGGGACATTTGGTCGATTCGCCAGACCCTGGCCCATATGTGTATGTTCCCGCAGGAATATTTGCCAATACACAAACTGTAGAATGCAGGCCTATCCTTAGAATGTGAGTTACGCAGTTTAGCAAACATATAGATACACAAAACATACACCCAAACCGATTTGAAAGCAGCCAGCAGCAGCACCAGTTAGAAGTTTTCCTCGTTTCGACTCGATCGGCTGATGTTCGTTCAAGGAAAATTACACACCTGATTTGGTTGTTATAATTTGGGACATGTGTGTGGAATCGAACTGCTGCTGTTGCTGCATTAATGGTTCCAGCGAGGTTTTGGTTTTTGGGATGGGTCACACAATCCTCTCCCCCCACCGGAAAATGTTTCTCCCTTGCATTTTGTGTGTTGGTTTACTCATTTAGAAATGTCGATTTATAGACTATTCCCGAGTGCAATTGCTGGAATCCTCAGCTAAATACAGCTCAACGAGCTCGAAAAGTCATGGTTTAAGTTTTATTTGGATTGGTGGAACAACGAAAACAGTAATGTACAACATTGTTGTATGAATTCGCAATGTTGATGGCTATTGATTTTTTGCAGTCACAGGTAACGATTTCAAATTTGTTGCGTCAAAATAATTTTTAATTAAAATTTCTTAAATATTCTATCGAAGAATTCTCAAATAAAACTTTTTTTTTCTGCTGTAAAACAAAAAAAAACTAGTATTTAACTAATCATTACAAAAAAAAACATTTGGTAGTTGGATTTGGTATCCCGAGCAGACTTTGATGCCTGAACAGATAGCAAAAAGTAACCAAAGTGAGCTATCAATGCCAAAATGATAGCATAATTTAGTATCCCATTTTTGTTGATGGCAAAATTAGGTTTCATTGAAGCATCGATATGTCGAAACATGATGCTAAACCTATACCTAAATAAGGCATTGAAACCAAAATGAAAGCACTATTTGGTTTTGTTTTTTTCAAGATAACAAAACAAGGCATCATTAAGGTTTCATTTATCACGATAGAGCAGACAAGTTAGATCATTTTTCATAAAAATAAGATCAGTTAGAGCAATTAAGAAAATTTTATCAACCATGAAAGCTATTTTATTTCAATTGACGCGATATTTTTTCTTACTTTGCATCTATAAAACTAATCTAACTGTTTTGAATTAGTTAACATCGTACTCTACTTTTTTTTGAAAATCTTTATCATAGAGATTTTCAGTTTAGTTTTTCATCTCTTAAAATGTTCTGCATTACATGGAGCCTTTTCGAGCAGACTTTGATATCATCAACAAAAACAATCTGTATCCAAAATAAGTTGGATTTCAGACATAGTTCAGACATTTTATTGAAGTTTTTGAGTAATTTGCTCTTTTTGCTTTGTTTCTCGAGAACAAATTTTGCTCTTTCAATACGAACAAATTTAAAACGCCTTTGGAAAGGCAATGACTAGTTGGGGATAACAAATGTTGCTTTCTAAATACATGCGTTTTAGCTCTTGTTTTTGTCGTTTGAAACGCAATTCAAATGCCGACTTTAAGGCGGATTTGGTTACGGTACTCTGATCAATTGTGAGCAAACAGGTAAAATTATACAAATTTTTGCTATCATGCCTTGTGAGCAAAATTAGGCATTATTTTATTTGAATAAAAGTGGATCAATAACAAAATTTGGTCTCAAAATTTCATATAGATAAGAGCAGCACAGATACGACTATAGTTTAAATATTATTGAAAGCTTGATGATACCTCGTTTAGCATATTTTTCTGTGCAGTTTTAGGAGCTGAATGATACCAAAATTTGGTGGTATACCTAAATCATTATGCCCTCGGAACTGGCTTTGAAACGTTGGCTAAACGAGGTATCATTAAGGTTTCAGTGAAACCTGCACTTGGCATAACTAAGGTATTCACATATGGAAATTGAGACCCAAATTTTGGCATTGTACCACCTTTATTCGGGCAAAATGATACCTCATTTTACATTCAAGGCATGATAGCAAAATTAGGTATTATTTTGCCATAAAAGTCTGCTCGGGATGTTACAAAATGTTCCAAAAATCAAATTTCATTTCAAAACATCGTTTACATTTGAATATTATATAAAACAATACATAAAACACGCGAAACCTACGAATATTATGTTACCGTTTGTAAAAATCGAGATTCTTTCAAAATATTTACATATCCGTTGTAAAATACGACCCTCATATTTCTGAAACATAGGTAGGGGATAGAGTTCCTGAATGCGCCTAGCGGGTTAAATGCGCGTAAAGCTGTTTAGAAAAACGGTGGATAAAACAACATATCTAATCATTGCATTTTGAGGGTTATATAAACGTTTTGGACATAAGGCATGAAAGAATTTTATGAATTTACAAATTGAAAAAAATAAAAAAATCATAACCAATTCTGAAATTTTTTAATGTAATATTTTGACTTTAAAAAATTTTACCTACGTAAAGAAGCCTGAAACAAAATCTAGGGTGATTTTTGTTTCTTATTCAGATGAACGTAATCAATACAGTAAATTTAAGCTTTTGAAAAGATTTACTAATGATTATAAAGTGGAATAAGAGAGTGCTTTTGTTTACCGCCATCATGTCTGTAAAATGTGTTTTTCCTAAAATTACAGGCAAAATAAAAAAAAAAGATTTTTAGAACTATCACCCAGCTTTTGTTTCACTCCATAGAATTATGAAAGACATAGATATAAAATATAAGCTTTGTCGTTCAGTTTTTTTCGGGAGCTATCAGTTTCTAGCATTTTTAATATAATTATAATGAAATAAGGCTCATTTAGCCCGCACGGTTTGAAGTCGACAATTTAGATAACATTCATAATAAAACCGTTTTCTCGAAAGCTGAGGTTTCAAAATAAAAATTACTCCAATGAATAGCAAAAAGATACTTGCACATCAAACTAAGTAGATTTGAGATCATTTTTGAATTTATCAAATCCTGGGGTCTTAGAAGCTTCGTTTTGGTTCAAAACTTAACGATGATTTTTTGCAGAATTTTTATGTGACGTTTACATGAGTAAATTTGAGCTTTTAAGTATGTATGGGAAAATTGAATATTTTGTACTGAAAAATCAACATCTTTTTTGTTTCTTCCGTGGAGCTGAAGCTTTTTGATCCCAGGGTTTGAGCAATTCAAATATGAACCCGAACCCGACTCAGTGTACTGCACATTAGACTGAGTCGATTTGGGGTCTTTTTTGAATTTCTCAAACACTGGGGCCTTAAAAGCATCTTTTTGGTCCAAAACTCATCCATGATTTTATGCAGAATTTTTAAGTAACGTTTACATGAGTAAATTTGAACTTTTAGGTTTGTATGGGAAAATTGAATATTTTGTACTGAAAAATCAACATCATTTTTTTTCTTCTGTGGAGCCGAGCCTGCTAATGGTTTTTGTGCCAATTTATAAATTCCTTCAAGGAAATTTTCCGCTGAACAACTTTGTGGAATGTCGTAACTTCATATGTTTTTAGACAAAAAAGTTATTAGCTGTTTAACAGGTGTATGTCTTTTTGGATTGATAAACCATGAATTCGATTGACACCACTGCTTGTCCCCCACGAAGTATGGCATGAAAAGTGGTCTTGCAATACCTTGCTAGGCACCCAGCAGTGGTGTCAATTGGATTTATTGTTTACAATGCCGAAAGACGTACACCTGTTAAAGAGCTAATAACTTTTTGCATAAAAAGATTCCATGTTATGATATTAGACAAAGTTGTTCAGCGGAAAATTTCCTTGCAGGAATTTATAAATCGGCACAAAAACCATTAGCAGGCTCGGTTCCACAGAAGAAACAAAAAATATGTTGATGTTTCAGCACAAAATATTCAATTTTCCCATACATACCTAAAAGTTCAAATTTACTCATGTAAACGTTACTTAAAAATTCTTCAAAAAATCATGGATGAGTTTTGGACCAAAAAGAAACTTTAAGGACCCCAGGGTTTGAGAAACTCAAAAATGACCCCAAATCGACTCAGTCTACTGCACATGTGTAAATGGTTTTTATAAACATTTTTTATGTAAAATTGGATAGAAAAATAGTATTCGGCTTAATAGGCGCATTATGGGGGCGTCCATAAATTACGTAACGCTCTTAGGGAGAGGGGAGGGAGTAAGCGCGAGCGTTACAAATTGTAACATAGGGAAGAAGCGGAGGTATGCTGATCGTTACGTAACGATTTTTTCCTTAAAATTTTCAGTTTTATCGCTGCTATTTTTATGTCATGCAAATTTTGCAGAATGATATGCAAACCAAAATCAGTTTAAAATTTGTAAGCTGATTGAAACTGGTTTGTAACCTTTCCTCTTCAGACTCTGAGATAGACTTCTTAAAATGTGTATAGAATATCCATGAAATAACCGTTGGAAAATATTTACCCCCAAGAACTCTATTAACCTTAATACGGAAATTTTACTTTTTTTCTCAATTGGTTTAAAAATGGAATTTTGATTATTCCGACGAATTTTTTTTGTCATTATTTAAGAAGTTTTCAGCCACAGGCTGGTTCACCTTGAAAAGTTTTATGTTAAAATCTTATTTTTATTTATAGTATTTAAAATCATGAGAAGATGGGGAGGAGGTAATTATCAGCGTTACGTAATTTTCATACGTTGTACGGGGTACGTTGAAGTATTACGATTTGTGACATACTGGGGGAGGGGAGGGTGTCAAGAAAGTGCATTTTTGCGTTACGTAATTTATGAATGCCAACTAGCCTGCTTCTCCCCTATATCTATTTACTTGAAAATGGATTTCTGTCTGTCTGTCTGCCTGTTCCCTATAGACTCGGAAACTACTGAACCAATTTGCTTGAAACTTGGCTAATGGATGCTTCTGAGATCGGGAAAGGTTCCTATTACAGTTGAAGACCCCTCCCTTTTACTGGAAGTGGAGAGGGGGTCTCCAAATACCAAATTTCGCATGGGAGGGTATTGATCTACGAAAAATATTTTTATATGAATATTTCGTTCCGCTCTTTTCCCCCAGAGATGAGATAGAAAGGCAAGATGGGGACTCTTTTACAGTTTTTTTCATAACTGCAGAATTATTCGAGCAAATGGAGCCAAATTTGGCATGCAAGGGTATTTGAATATAAGGAATTTTTCATTGATTATGTGAGACCACTCTCTTCTTCAATATGTCAGAAACTAAGAAGAGGGGGCTAACATACAATTTTTATTGCATATATCGATAACTATTCGAACAAATGGAACCAAATTGGCATGGGAGAATATTTGGATGTGGGAAAAGGTTCTATGATGTTTGAGACTTCTTACGACTTGCTCTGGGAGGATAGGAAGATGGGAGGAGACGTATACAATTTTTTTGCAACTGATGCAACGCAACTGATCAAGCAAGGGGAATGAAATTTGGAATGCGAGAGTATTTCGGTGAACGAAATGTTTCCAAGATGGTTTGATGCCCTAAAAGGAGAAATAATAAAACTAATGGTACAAAATTTGGCATGGGATGATATTTGGATAACGAAAAAGACTCAAAGGTTGTTTGAGACCCTTTTTTGATCCCATTTCACCACAGTTTATTTTTAAGATATAGAGAATTCATATAAATATAGAGAATTAAACTTTCGCAGGGGATTTTATTTGGATACGAATATTTTTTCTATAAATATTCGGGACCCATCATGATCCCTTCTTCTATTAAGTGTGATAGGAAGGGGAGACGAGAGCCCAGTACATTTTTTGCATACCTTCTATAGAATCAGTCATACGAAAGAAACGTTTTTATCTTATTAAATTATTGAACATAACTTGATAAAATTAGTAAATATAATTAGTGTAATAGTAAATATAGTATAATGAATCTCTTCAAAGGAAATTATTTTCCATTGAGATTCATATTGTTGTCAATTTAGTTAAATAATACATTTCCTCGCACGACATTAAACAATTTTGTGTTCTCAGCATGATTAAAATTTGCTCGCGTCAACTTTTATTATTCATTGCTGCCAGACATGCTGAGAACAGTAGTGTCCATTACCAGGGGGCTCAATTGAGCCTTTTGGTGTGGGGGAGTGTGGTGGGCCGCTACAAAAAAAAAAAAAAAAACCAATTTTGTAGGGAAGAGTATTTGGGATAGAGAAATTTCTATGCTTATTCGGTAAACCTCCTATGGAGGATGAAAAACTCGATAACATTTTTAGCAAATGGGACCAAATTTGTTTTAGGAAAATATAGGAAAATAAGAATTTTAGACTCTTTCTTTCTTTTCAGTGAGAAAAGGGTGAATCCATACTGTTTTTAATAACTTGAGAAATGGTTAAGCAAATTTTGCTAAGAAGGGATTATTGTACGAGAAATGTTTTCTTGAACATTAAACAGGGTGTTTTATAATGAATACTTGCAATGGTTAAATCGAAATCAAAAATTTTTATTGCATGATTCATCAGGGAATAATTATTTTCAAATGACTTGGAAGCTTATCCATTAAATGAAACCAAATTTGGAATAGGAGAGGAATTTTATACAAGAAAAACATTTGTTTTGCGGAATTAATAAACATTTGAATAAATAAATACAGAGACTTTAATTGAGATACCAGATATTGATTGGTAAACGAGTTTCAGGTCAGGTTTTAAGAACAGGAAAGGATATTTAAGAAAGATAGAATTGATTGTTTTTTGTATTGCAATTCGAAAATCTTGTTGCAACTTCCATTTCAAGGGATTGATATATAATTTTTTAATGTTTCGATTATAGTCTTTTTAACATCTTTTTGATAAATAATGATGTTGGATTTTTTTTAAAAATAATGAACACACAAATTTTAATTTAATTATTATTAAAATTTCCATCAATTTTACAAGGTGTATCAAAGCACACCGAGTCAGCTAGTTCCATATACAAAATTATACTCACTTCAAATCTTTCCATGCAGATACATTTTGACAATAGGTGGAATAAAAAATAATGTCAAAACAGCTAAATCATCGTTAATAAATTTTTAATTTAAAGAAGATTTTCAAAAAAAAAAAAATATGGTTATGGCTATCGCACAAAGCAAAAAGCATCACATTTTGTTTAAACTTTTTTTTATATTTTTAAAATGTCAAACATCATACGTTTTTGATTGATTTTTTTATCGTTTTGCCCGTGAAACGAACCGAAATTTTTTGCGTTCATTTAGATTATAGCCACAACTGCTAATCCTCGAAAAAAAATAGATATGCTCAACTGCTATAAAGCAAGTTAATGCTTTTAAAAAAAATTACAAATTTTAACGAATTTACAAATTTTAAAATTTTTACGATTTGACAGTTTTCCACTGAAATAGCCCATTTATGTCTATTTCCAGCAAATACTGTAGATTTTTGAGGTATTTTGTAGCGTATAGCGAAAATATGTAAGCGAAAAAAATTTTGTTTTGAAGTTTTATTTTTTTTTTCATCTTTACTAGGTAAGTAAACAACCTGTTTTAAAAAGCTGATGTGTATGATATAATAAACAACTTTGTAGAACAATAATGCCTTTTTTGGCATCTGATTAAAGTTACATTTTTGCGCCACCTTGCGAAGAAAAATATAAAGAAAAATAAAACTAATACAAATCTAGATAGGGCAAATGTATGGAAGTAGTTAAGTAACTCTGTCGATGAGATACAATCAACCATCTGGTCTGCATTCATTTTTTATCACAGCAATGTGGTTTCTGACCCACTGTGTGGAGTCAGATCTCCAAAGGTAAGAAGATTTTTTATTCAGAGATTTATGGCATATTACTTTTTCAGAATAAGGAAATACTTAAAAAGCATTCAGAACCGATTGTTTCAGTAAATTTTGAATAGTCTTATAATGAAACAGTATATTATTCTAACGATTTACCTTACAGAATTTATTTTGATGTTTTCTTCCATGGAAACATTTAGTATTCAGCTTGATAAATAGTAAACCTTAGGTTTTCGGATAGGTGTTCAATATCAGGCTACCAATTGAATCGTTATGAATTTTAAAATAGTTAACTCGGTGTGCTTTGTGTATTAGTGCTTAAGAATTGAAGAAATTTATGTTGATTTTTTATGTTTTAGTGTTTGGTTTTTCATTGAAATTTAATCATCAAGAACAACCTCTTTAAATGAGAGCTTTTTAAAATTCAGATAAATATAGATTCTTATTCTGAAATTAATACTTTACCTTTATTGGCTTCATAAGTTCTCGAATTAGCCAAAAAAAATTTGAAAGAAGGAAAGAATGAAAAAACATTTCTGTGTTAAAAAAAATCAAACTTTTTGTGTATCTGGTCTAGTACGCCGTTTTACGTTAATTTTTTGGTTCTGTTTGAACTTTATTATTTATTATTTTAAAATTCTGGGATAAAACTGCGTGTGAGACATAAGGCAGCGCACCTAGCGATTGATTTTGGAAGCTAGTAGTTTCTCTAAAGATCGAAGATGGTTCTACTCTAGATCATATTTTAATTTAAAAAACTAACTTGAAAAAATATCAATAAATCATTGATACTTTGACGGAAAACTCGTTACAAAAACCCGAATAATGCTTTATTTGTTAAAAATTAATTCATAACGGTCAAGGGTTTTTTTTTTATTAATCCTTTATTTGAAACGGCTCTATCCAGTAGGTTTAAGGAGCCAATATTGAAGTTGTTTTTGCACTTTTTACATTTTATTGCATAAACTAGAAATTAGTAACAGATAGAGAAAAAGTTTACAGAATAAGATCGATAGCTTTAAAGAATAGATAAAGTTCGGAAAAGTAAGTTAAGTCCATCGCAGCCAACACATCTCTTACAGGTGCATAAGGTTGCCTTCCTCGGGCCCGAAGGGAATCTGTTAATTTCGCTCTGGCGATCAAGTGGACCTCGCACGACCAAACAACATGGTCAATGTCGTGATAACCATGGCCACAAGTACAGAGATTGGTGCTAGACAGATTTACACGAAACAATAACGCGTTTAAGGAACAGTGATTGGACATGAGTCGGGAGAATGTTTTAATAAAATCCCGGCTCAAGTTCAAACCCTTGAACCATGGTTTAAGCTTCACCTTTGGGATGATCGAATGGAGCCACCGGCCCATCTCATCTGTATTCCATTTGCGCTGCCAATTGACGAGAGCATTTTTACGTACTACAAAGAAAAACTCGTTGAAGGAGATTTGACGCTGATAAATATCACCTTCAAGCGCACCCACCTTTGCGAGAGAGTCAGCCTTCTCATTGCCCAATATTGAGCAATGTGAAGGGACCCAAAACGGTCAAGGGTTACATACATTTTCTTTCAAAGTCAGCATAGATTAGTGATAATTGCAACAGAGAAGGCGTATGTTTTTCAAGCTGCTAAAAATATTGTTTCATTTCATAAATTTTATCAAAATTGACCAAGCTTGCTTTAAAAGGTCTTAAAAAAATTTTTATTCAACATTTTGACAAGATTTATAAATAAGCATTACCTAGATCTTAGGAGAAAAAAATGTTCCACTCAAGAACAACAATAATCATGAAAACAAACTTAAATAAAAAAAAATCTTCAAAAGTAATCAGCAGATTTCTAATCGTATTTTAGGCTTCTAGAAAACCTTTTATGTTTTTTATACTTGCTTACAAAATTTCGTGTGGACTCATAAGTTAAAAAATTAACAACACAATTTGTTTTTTTTTATTGATTTGGCAAATAAAGTTCCAAATCTCCGTAAAAACCGGGCTTTTTCCAAAGAATTCCGGGCAACCGGGGCGGACCGGAATTTTTCCAAATTTTGTATTAAATAACCGGGAAAACCCGAATATAATCGGGCATTCTGGCAAGCTTATTCTAGCTACAGTCAGCATTTGAAAAAGTTTAGTCTGTTTGGTTTCTGTAATAGATTTTAACTTTACTCTTGAAAATCTTTAGCAGAATGGTCTTTTTATACATAAGGCTTAGTGCATTTAGTAATGGGACAGTTACGAATGCGTGTATCTCGAAAATTATTCGTTTGATCGGAATACAGACCCCGTTCGATTTTGGCAACATTCGATTTTGGCAACATCCGAGCAAAAACCGTTTGATTTTGGCATGAATTTTTTCGATTCGGCTTATTTATAATAGTTTTAAACTGTAAAAACACGAATTTTTCCATGTTTTACTGCTTAAAACTAATATAATTGAGCCAAATTGAAAAAAATTAAGCTAATATAAGGTTTTACATCCATTTTGACTAATTTGAAAAAAAAAAAATTAAAAATAAAAAAGTGACAAAAAACCGTTTGATTTTGGCAACATTCGATTTTGGCAACATAAAATTTACGGGCGTGTTGCCAAAAACGAACGGGGTCTGTACTTTCTATGGAGAAAATGAAGGTAATCTAATGATTATTTATAAAAAAATTAAAACAAATTATTTATCGTTTTTTGTGAACAAAATTTTTAATTTATTCTTTGAATCTCCTTTTGAACGGCGCACACTTTTTTCAGTCATGATATTGATCAGTTTCTCCAACTTATACTTCGTCTAAACTGTATTTTTGGTGGCTGCATCATTCTCCTTCAATTTCTGCTAGTTTTCAGTTCAATACTTCCCTTTTTAAGAAACTAAGGGCAATTTAGTGGATACAGCTGTTTCGAAATAAACGAAGCTTGATTATTTTTGAGCCTTTTAAAAGCGTTTTTAATGGAATTTCTGCTGGAAAAATCTATCAATAACGAAGTAAAACCGACATGAGGTTGAACTTAAGGTATAATCGGTTAGTACAGATCGTACGTCCATACAAGATAACTCTTTTTTTACTTTCAAAAACAGCGAAAACCAAAGCTTTTCGTTATGAAAATTGTTGTTTTTTTTCCACAGGAGCAGACTTTTGGCAAATCATTTTATTTTATTCAAAACAACCAGGAAATACAAACTCTAATCTGCTAGGAACCTTACCACGAGCAGACACGTTACAGGAACTTGTTTGAAATAGAGGTTTTCATAAATTTGGTCGTCCATCAAAAATCATCAGTCTCATTGTCTCGGTACTGGCTATACAGTTTACGAGCTCCGGAACTAGCAAAACTTGTTGTTTGAGGTTAGGTTTGAATGACTCATTACTAGCTAACACTTTCGGGTTATCGGAGTAATTTTTTTTAACGTTTCAACGACCTACACTTAGTTTTTCACTTATTAAAAATTTATAATTCTGGTATGAGACTTGACTTCCCTGATGACTCTTAACCGTAGTTGTCGATCATATGCTTCAATCCAATACTTGATTTGAACTTAATGGATATTTTTTACATTGTGTGCATACTTTTCCACAACTCATACACAGTAATTCTTTGAATAATCAACAGTTTTGTCAGCTATTAGTTTGGATATGGTGGATTTCACAGGAAACTGTGCAAAATATTTATTTTCATTTTCTCTTGCATCGTAAACATCTCAAAAAACGCGTAAATTTAAAATTTTGAAAAAAAAAACAGGTCAAATAGTTTTTTTTACAGGCAACAAATTTGAATGTTGAATGTCCGATTACTAGTAAACGAGCTTTTAGCAAAAGAAAGTGTCCCATTTCTAAAAGAACTAAGCTTTAATACCTAATTTGTATTGAATTCCTTGGAGAATGCGTTATTTGATGTCGTAGTTGTAAATATTAGGCTAAGACCTATTATTCATACTTTATAAGGGGGAATAACCCAGAAAGGGAAGTTTCTTGAAATTTGTGAAGGTGTGATTGAAAAGATTATTTACTCGACAATTTAGAAATGAAACTATAAATATAAATTAGTGTTCTGAACGAGGCTTTGTAGGCTTAATATTTGTTCGTTAATTGGTCGGGCTTCGACCAGACCGAAATGAGTGAAAACTGAACCTCAATTATTTGATAAGAAAATATCAAAAATATCAAATATGAACTCAAATAAGAGAACTAAGCCTGGAAATAACTGTATTTTTAAACTGAAAGCCCATTCGAAATGCCCCGAGAACGCATCAATAAATTCACGTTCCATTCGGTCAACCACAGTGGGGAAATCGGAAAATAACGTCCCCGTTCCGTGGGTCGAACGTGTTAGCCCAAAGCCCAACGAAGCTTACCTCAAACGCAGAATTCCGGTCCAAATCGATGTCAACTGCTCTCCCAACTGCTTTGACCAATAATAACAAAAACAACATCCAATCCAAATCCACCCGTCCGTCGATTCGGCTGATCGACCTTCTCGAGCGGCGATTTGTGTGCAGAGCTTTGTGTGTATCCTGCCGGTTGTGCCCTCCTAATAGTCGAAGTCCTTCTCAAATCGACCGTTAGCTTCTGCTGCTGCAAAACGGGGACATCCCCGAACTCACTCCAACACAACTCCAATGACACTTCGAAATAACTAGGAAACGCGATTGAATATGCATGAAATATTTATCGATCCCGGCGACGAGGACGAGGACACAAACTGAACGACGACAGCGGATGTTTCCTTTTTGGTTTTGGGCCACCGAACACCAACGATTCGCTTCTTTCGGTTCACTGGCTCTTGTGGCTTTTCCGGAGATGCTCACTGAGCCAGGTCGTCAGCTTCTGCTGGATTACTTTTCCAGGCCACTGTCTCGCTGGACTTTGCAAGACGATAAGAGACGTTTGTTGCCCTCGTAGTGGCACATCAGTCACTCACTAGATACTCCTGATTTGGACCGGGAAGGAATCCTGTCCAGACTGCCCTTCTTCCTAATGACGATGACTGGATGCATAAACGAATCAACGGACGAACGAGGGGGAGTAAACATGAGGCAAGGATAAGACTGCTGATGAGACGGGGATTGGAAGCATCTCTAATCCTGTAGCTTTCTGCCGCCCTCCTTCTCTATGTGTTTCTCTCACTCGGGAGATGTAATAATTACGGGGTCCCTTTGTTTTTCGAAAGAACGAACGAGTGTGGTTTTCTGGTGTAGGCACAGTCGGAGATTGGAATTTGGACTATGGATTTTCGGGATGATGCATAACATGCACCAGCAGTTGGATGCAATTTCTGAATCAACAAACCCCGGGATCATCGGTGCTTCTTGGTTGAAGCGGGGTCGTATAGAAATTACGTCTTGTGGGTTTTGTTCCCTTTTCGCAATTTGTACATTTATCCAAATGGTACTAGGGTAAATGATCTTGAGCGGAACTAGTCGATATCTGATCTTGAGCGGAACCATTTATTTTTCCTAAGATATAGGCAATGATTGTTTATGAATCTTATCAAAATGTTGAAAAAACACTTTTTCAAAATCTTTTCAAACAAGCTTTAACATTTTTGCTAAAGTTTATTAACTGAAATAATGTTATTAGAAGATTTAAAAACATACGCATTTCTGTTGCAATTTTCATCAATCTACGCTGACTTTTAACGTCAATTTATGTAACCCTTGGCCGTTATAAACTGATTTTTAATGACTAAAATGGTAGAAAAATTCTTAAAGAAGCATTATTCGAGTTTTAGTAACAAGTTTTCTATCAAAATATCAATAAATCGCGTAGTTTTTAAAAGTAAAATATGATCTTGAGTGGAACCATCTTTGATCTTGAGCGGAACTACTAGCTTCCGAAATAAACCGCTAGGTGCGCTGTCTTATGCCTAATGTCTCACACGTGATTTTAACCCCTGAATATATGCAGCACCTTTGTATTTTCCATATTATATCAGCTTTAGGGAAAGAAAAGATGAAAAATTAAATTCGAATAGAACAAAAATTAATTAATTGGTGTCATAGCGCACCAAGCTAGGCACACGAAAAGTTTAAATTTTTGGGGTACAAGAAATGTGTTTTTGATTCTTTCTTTCAGAGGGTCGACGGGAAAGAGGAGGAAGGCTTTCATACATATTTTTTGGCATAATTCGAGAACTAATGAAGCCAATAAAGTTAAGGCATTATTTCAGAATACTATTCGTACTTTAAGAAGTAGCTTTCATTTGAAGAGGTTGTTTTATATTTTCAAATTCCAATTGAAAACGATATTCTACCTAATAAACAAAAATTTAAATTGTTTTTAACACACATTCCTTCAGTTTTACAAAGTGTAGCAAAGCACACCGGGTTAGCTATTTTATAATACTCCACGATTCAATTGGTGGCCCGGTACTTAAACTCTATCCAATTCCCTTGTGTTTGATTTTACACTTGAGCTCGAACTGGAAGTCGGTTTGAGAAATGATTGTTTTATCAATTGAGCTAAATAATTAATGTTTCCATAAATTTTAAATATAAATAAATTTAATCTTGATTCATAAAAAACTGGAATTTATAATAAACTTTATTCTTTGAATGAGTTGCTTAGAGCAAGATTGTCGAAATCACAGAAAAATCTGTTTTTCAAAGAATTTAAAGGAAACTTTCATCACAGATTTCACAGAATTTTTGAACTTTGATCGGATTTCCATAATTATAATTTTTTTTGGTCAATATTAAATTAAGTTTTCTTACTTTGAATTAGAAAGGTATGAAAAGATTCTCAACGTAAACTGATTTTTCCCAACTAAAATTTAAAAATGATCCATTTTATCATGAATTTCCAATGTAATTAAAGGATTTAAGGGAATGAGAAATGACAGAAAATCAGTTTTTTTTCTCAAAAACATTGATTTAGAGCAATGTACAGTTTTTTTTTGCAAAATCTGTAATTAAAGGCATCTTCTTATGTATTTCTGACTCTGTCGTTACCTTCAAAAGTCGTTCGGGTCAATATGACCCGAAGCGCAGATTCAAAGCATCTTAATCATAATTACAACATACTGAGGAACTGACGTTTTTGAGAGACCAAATATGATCTATGAAAGTGTTAGTCAAATTAACGACAAAAAACTAAAATTTAAGTTTGAAATATCAATTCATTGAGAAATGAGATACAGCGATGCAAAGACAAAATTGGATGTCTTGAGTTAGAGTTAGAGTTAAGTTAGATTTTTTTTCTACCGGAAAATCCAGAATAGCGGTCAAAAAATTCATTAGACCCCCACACATTTATACATCGTCGGATAGATGTAATCTTAACAATTCTAGAAATTAAAAAAGCACCCAAATACTGCAAAGTTGTCAGAAATTATAAGCAATTTTAAAATAAAATTGTTTTTTGGTACTTTTTTCATTCGGAACCAACTACAGACAACCTAGTAGAACAAATTCACTTTTTTTTTTAAATATTTAGAAACTAGAAAAAATAACCTACACAATGAATCCAATATCATAAAAATCGGTCAACATTTGCGGCCACGGGAATAACAACAAATTACAAGTCAAATTTCCCCGAAACGCAGATTTTGCGAACAGCTTTGGAAGGTTAAGCAAGCAATAAATTTGAACGGATATTTTGAGAACAACTTTGGAACGCTAAGTTCATTGACATCAACATTGATTTTTTAACTTTAAAATCTTCAAAGATGAAATTTAATTGAAGTTTCACAGTTACACAAGTATTAGGAATGAGAGCTATAAAAGATGTTGACAGAAGAAAATGGTTCCGCTCAAGATCATATTTTAGTTCCGCTCAAGATCAGCGTGGTTCCGCTCAAGATCAGAATTCTTACTCCAGTAAAACAGCTCTAGAGTTATTAGGGTTTACTCTAAAATATTCTAAAAATCATCATTAGAAAGCAGAAACCAAGATCTATTCGCTGAACTGAAAATTTTTTTGTTCGGATATAACCCACAACCATACCGCTTGATCAACTGTTTCGAGTTGCGTCGAATTGAGCCATTTAGTTCCGCTCAAGATCATTTACCCTAAATGAGAAATATTTACGGAATTTTCGGACGTCCTCTAAGAATGATTGCACATCTAGTTTGGGTGATAAGAGTTCAAGATTAACTCATTTGCGACTTCTTGTGTGACTTTTCAAGCAATTTTTCAACTGGTACTAGGATTATAAAAATTTTCAGAAATCAGCAATAAGACATAGGCTGCAGATTAACCCCTCATCCATCAAAGTTTTACCCGTTACAGTCCCTGGAGTGTCAATTTTACACTTCTGACTAAAATCTTGCGTGAAAATATCCAAAATACAGCGCAATGTTGAATTTAAGTGAAAAAAATCAGAGAAATTGCAAATCGGCAAAAAGTAAACCAAACAACTACCTTTAAAAATTCGTCGAAAATTCTATGTTTCGTATTTTGAACATCTAAAGATACGAAAATGTGACAAACTACGTCAACTGCAAATCCTCTCTTCTTAATTTATCTGGTATGACTTACACAAATTTGACGGTTCATTGATTGAAAAGTACGGTTTTCTCACCACTTTTATACATTTTTGAGGTCATGATCTTAAAAAAATTCAAATAAATATATCCTTATGTGCAACGTGTAGTTTCTAAATTCAGTTTTCTTATACACTAAGCGAAGTTTTCTCAACATTCCGTAGCTAATCTACAGTCTTTTTTTGAAGCATGTTTTGAGGGTTTTTTTTCTTAACCTTTGAATAACGGTTGTTATTGTGATATTTGCACTACGGAATGAATAACGGTTGTTGTAGGTCAATAATGTCTGGTAAACATATTTGTGTTGCATCACAAGGTTTCCACAACTATAAATTTTGTAAAAAACAAGAGAGATATTAGCGGTTTTAAGCAAGGAAAGTCAAATTGACACTCAAGGTCAGATTAGAAAGTTTTTTCTCTGGATTATCAGGGTGCATCCATACAAAATATTGATAAAAAATTTCAAAAATTCATTGAGGGTCCCCGATTTTTTTTTATTTGGAAGCACCCGATTAAAGTTACAATCTGCCAAACTTCCAAAATTATCATATTTACACTCAAGAGCGGATTATGGTAAACATAAAAACAAATAATAAACCGAAGGGAGAGTCACATACGAACTGCAAATAAAACGTTAGTTCATTTTAATTGATTTTTTAAATCTGTTTCTGATTGAATAGTGATTTTTTTGTTAAAAATTTTAACTTGAATTTTTGCTTTAATTTAACGTATCGTTTCTAATCAATCATATAAAAAACCTGACCACCCCTTATTTTGTAGGTGTGCGTGTGTATGTGAAGAATGATGCTTCTATTCTAGTTTCGAAAATAGATCTTTAGTTATTAAAATAACGTCCACGCAAGAAAAGCTACCAATAAAAATTTTTTACATGCGTTTTGAAAATCCAAACTTCACGCACGCAGAAATGGCAAAATAGTTTAATTTGGCCAAATCAACCGTCACCAAAGTAATATAAGTATTCGGGGTACGTTTGTCAACAACTTGGGAGCCTAGATCTAGGGGAAATCGAAAGCCAGGAGCCGCAGTAACAAACAAAAGAGTGGCTTGGAAGCGCTAAACCTAACCTCTATCTAAAGAAATCCTGATGGCAAAAACAAGATCTCGTTTGTCAACAATGTCGCATACAGACATTGTTGACAAAATTTGATTGTGTTATATCAAATTAATATTAAACTTGTATCGTCTCGATTTCCTTCGAAAGCCGAAGCTGAAACAAGACAACAAAACTCTCAAATACCAACAGCCACTGATTTTAATAAGAACTGAATCCCACTTCGTGCTAGAGGAAAGTGAAAATTTTATTAGCGAAATTGCGTAGCTTATCAGCACTTAAGCGCCAACTACTAAAAAGTTGATGTGATGAAGTCTCTTAAAACGCGGACTTTCTTCCCAGGGGTGGGCTTCCAAAGAAGACTAAACAAAATAGTGTTGGCGAAATGAGGAAAGTTTGTGTAGGTTCACGAACTTAGTCGCCGTGGTAATATCAGTAGTTTTCCGCAGCATAAAACGACCAAAAACAATGCTTAAAAAGGGGTTCACAAAGGTGCTTAAATGCAAAATTACCGATAAAATCGATAAGTAGGTGTAATAACCGCCTTACTAAGATTTACTTTATCTGCAGCTTGCTTCTCAAAAACCGACCGAATTACTTTAAGATTAAAAGGCTAAGGGGTTCTCGTTTTCTTTTTGGTCTCCAAGGAAACTCCATTTTCAATCCTTTCATAGGAAAGCCACCTTTGGTAACTCATGATGACTGTCAGAATAACGATAAATTATTTTTCCGTAGTTCTGTAGCTTGAACAGAGAAATTTTCGTTGCAACCGGAACCGTCAACCAGGAAATTTACGTGAAAGAGTGTCTTCAAAACCTTCTGCTGCCTTCTCTGAAGAAACATGATTTGTCTGTGCTGTTTTGGCATCCTGTTATTAAGGAAAAAAGGCCATGAGGTGGTATGCCGCTAACAACATTCAGGCTTGTGCAGAGGATGTGTATGGACTCCAACACTTGGCATGCGGTCAGCGATGGGTTCATCCGGATCATAACTGCCCTGCAGAGGAGCTAGAGTTAACGGCAGTCCGCGGACTGTGTAAGATGGCTCCATCGATGAGGAGCATCTGAGTAGTGTGCTTCCGATTTCTTGATCGAAGCTACAAAGATAAGGCAGCATCTTCTGCGTAGTGGAGATCATGGGCCCGCGATGCGAATGTATGTAGGATACCCCACCGCCGGGAGTATTCGTGGAATGCCGCATCCTAAGGGGGAAACTGCGGGGATAAGACTATATCTTCCTCGTAGCGGACCTCGCAGGAAGAGGGTTGAGTGGCAGAGGGTAAAGAGGTTCTCGATGTCGGGCGAGCCTCTCGAGTCGATGTAGGATGTGGTTGGTCACTGTCGGGAAACATCCGTGTCTTAGCGTTCAAAGTCCCGAATGTGTGCCGTTACAAGCGCGAGTCCAGGACAAGCTGCTCTCGATCTGGCACAAAACGGAAAGAAAAAGCCGTGTGCCGAGAATCCTAGGATTGCCAGACAATGGAATAAAAGAAGACCGGACAACGGTCGGAGCAGACTGACCCTATCGACGGTTGGCTGTCGAGTAGTATGCGTAGACCCCACGGTTTGAAGCAACACAGATAAAGCATGATTCTGCGTAACGGATGCCGTGGGTACGCCGCGTACGTGCGAAGGATGCTCCATATTCGGAGAGTATCCGAGTAGTGCGGTTCCCAACGACTTAAGCTGTGGGGATAAGACTTGATCTTCATCGCATTAGAAATTGTTGAGAAAAGGTTATCAGAGAATACCCACGGGTAGAGTGGCTCTCGACGCAGGGTGAGGCATTCGAGTTGGAGTAGGGTGACGTCTTCGTCGGGAATCACCCGAGTAGTTGCGCGTGTGCTGTGCCAGGCGCGAGTCTAGGATAAGCTGCTCTCGATCAGCACATGACGGGCATGAAGAGGGCTAACCTCGAATCCTGGAGTTAGAGGTTGGGCTTCGAGTCGTTAGAGAAGAGGTCCGACCACGACTCTTCAGGAGAAGAGGTTTGTGTGGTCAACCTCGATAAAAGATCGGGTCTCGAGTCGCATGAGGAGAGATCAGACCTTTAATCAACAAGAGGAAAGGTATAAGTGGTCACCTCGAGTCATTACGAGGAGAGGTCAGTTCTCGAGTCACTAGAGGAGAGATCGGGTCTTGAATCGTGCAGAGGATAGGTCAACCTCGAGTCGATGCGAGGAGGGGTCAGATTTTGAGTCGTTAGAGGAGAGATCAGACGTCGAGTCGTAAGGATGAGAGGTTTTGCTGAAAGTGGTCTTGTTAATGAGTATTGCCTTAGATAGACTTCTCACGATTGAAGCATAGTATGTCAAACAGTTGGAGCTGGGAAGATAAGAAACCTCTCAACCCAGCTAACATGAAATTGTAATAGAAACGATAACAGAAGTCATTAAAATTGGCTCGTGGCCTACACTCTACTACCACAGTGGCTATCGGTAAAATGTTTGTTCTGAGTGATTTTTCATGGTTAATCTACGGCACTCTTTGCGCAAAACATTTCGAATTGAGCAAATAATAAGTTTGATCGTAAATAGTAGTCTAAAAGCATCAATTTGTTCAGATTTTCGACGAATGGGCGACTTAAACTGACAGTCGATCGGGTCTCTTCCTCTTTTCTCGGTTCGAAAAAAAAAAAATGTTCGTGATGGGACTTCAACATCTCTTATAGGGCTACAGCATATTTCTTAAACAATTTATGAGTTGGTTTTGTGGTAAGATGGCGGCGAGCTGACTCGGAGGTTTGGAATTCCATTCTTAGTCAGAACGAGTTTTAATTCATTTTTCCAAAGATTTTCATGATTGTTGTAGGTTTTTGAACATTTGTTAATTTGATTGAGGGAAGAACAACGCGAGAGTGTCCAAATACCTGAAAAACAAAACAACAAGATTCATTAGACCTGGGCATATTTGCAAAGCAGTTAAGAAGTCCAATTTTTGCCGTCATATTTGATAGTAGCACAAAAGTCTTACCATTGTCTTAAACATAAAGTTTTTTTTTTTAATACTTTATCTTCGCGCACTGCATTTTGCAAAATTTGTGGATGAAAGATTATGATATTTAAAAATTATTTCATGAAGAAGTATACCAATGATTTTGCTGTAAAATGGCTCCTTGTTCTTTGCATAAAATCTCAGCACATAGTTGTACTTACTATTTTTTTTCAAAAAGTGTTCGAAAGTCTCACCTGTAAAAAAAAAATATTTCGAATGAGTAAGATATATAATTTTTTGTGAATAAAATTGTAAAAATTTATTAACTTTTAAAAAATATTTAAATTCACAATACATTAGGTTAACGCTTAAACAAATTAAAAAATTGCATATATTTTTTCAAAACCAATCTATTTACAATTCAGCCTTCCGGTTAGTTATGCTTAATACAATAATTTGGAATCACTGAATTTCTTATCGTAGCTTGATTGACTTCTCGCATCCCCCTGAATAATTGAACCAGAAATGCCCTACAATTAATATTTACAAAATTATTATAATTGATCACGTTTTATTATTTTAATTGGTTTAATTTTTTGTATCAATTATAGTCGTTTTACTCTTTTATCTTTGTGGCATTTGCGACGCATACAGCGGCAATCGGACATCAGGAGCAACTGACTTGCCAACTGAGCTATATCCCTATATCACAAGCCTACAAATGTTGTTCAATGATATCACTGTATGGTTCTTTTTGAAAACCATGATTGGCAGAGTGGCTCAGTAGAAGAAATTCCACATTGCCGATGGTTGCTCTTCCGTGATTGTCCGAACTTAAAGAATGACGCTTGGGTTTAGCAACTCATTTTCAATGCACATAACTGATACATAAATAACGGTGCCGGCTACGTCCTAGTAGTTAATAGACAGATTAATAGAATAGAGAATGGGAAGAAAGATCAGTTTAGTGCTTTACCACCAAAGTCACTTCGGTATTTTAGTTTATGAGTGTGGGTTGGAGGAAATGATCAGTAAACACTTTCGACCAGTGCAATTTTAATTTCAATCCTTTTTCCGGAATTATAAATTCATGAAAAGTTCTACTCTTTTGCAAGCAGGACCCTAGATTATTGCTACATTTATTTTTTAATGCTTAAAAAATACGTTTTTATCAGCAGCTGTATCGTGAAGACTCATCTAATGTTTGAAATTTCAGTGACTGAATTATTTGATCTCAAAAAAAAAAAAAAAAGAATTGCTGCGATTTTTAATACAAGATTTGGGAACACGGTGAACGTGATGAAACCGGCGAACACGAGCAATCGAGCTCTGCCAAAGTCCTGCCGGTGAACCGTTGTATCTTTTTCGAAAAATTCATGATATTTACGGCTAATGTTCTTTCGTTCTTTGATAGCTCATGTTTCACTAATTCTTTCCATCATCTACGAAAATGTTCATTTGGCAAATCAAACAAAAAAAACAACGAACGCCTTCAAAACGATTTTTTTTTATAAAAATAATCATGAAAGCCAAAAATACGATTTAAAATCTGTCGACAAGTTTTGACAAAAAAAAATTTTTTTTGAATTTTTTTGAATTTTTGTTTTATTTTTGTTGAAAAATTTCTGGGATTCGAGGAAATTTTTCTGGATATTACCCAGATTTATGGTCGTCACTTTTAAGATAAAATGCCCAAATTATTCGAGGTTTTTTTGTTTAAAATAGCCGGGTTTGTCCAGGCTGGATACGTACTGAAAAAATTCTGGCAACCTTGAACTACATTGAATATAATGTTTTCCTTTCTCTTCAAAAATTCGCTTGAAACTCTAAATTCACAAAACTCCCAGACTTCTAAGTTTCATATTTATACTGTTTCCTTAATATTTCTGTATAGGTTCTAAACAGTTCCTTCTGGTATTTGAACTGGCGGAAAGATAACTCAAATTCTAGTTCTCTGCAGGACTCAAAGAAAATTTTTATTATTCTTAAAAAGTGTGCGCACGGCACCCTCCCAAATAAACGCACTTCAATCATTCTTAATAAGTGCATATTTTTCATGGAAAACTAAAACTTTCGTCTTTTGTAACTAAAACTCTCTATATAAAACCAAATATTCAACACCAAACAATAGAATAAGTTGTTTTTGCTGAGCTTTAAAAAAGCATTTAAGAATAAAAAAAAGTGATTCTCAAAAGTTATATTTCTTATACAAAACGAATTGAACTTTGATATTTGAAAAGATACAATAAATTAGTAAGTTTAGTATTCTTCTTTTGAAAAATTTTTTTTCCAAAAAATCTAGCAGTTTAAATATTCACTTATAATTTGACATTTTGTTACGAATTCTAAAAATATATCGTTCCGTGATTTTTAATTCCAATGCATTGCTCAAATTCACATTGACAGTATTATACAGCTGCAAGACCTTAAAAAACGTTTAATAACTCGCAAAACATATTTGAAAAAAGGTATGAAAAACTACCAATGGTTTGTAACACGAAAATTAGTATTGTTGAATAAGCTAATCGCCGCAATAAGTTATTTGTTTTTATTATCGACTTATTGCGCGAATTGATAACTACAAAACTGCTTGCCAGTTATTCCGGAGTTGTAGGCTGACTTTAAATGTCTTTCTGTTTATTGACATAAAATTTAAATGTGGAGCATTTCTGCAAAAAAATTTGTGTTCTATTTTGGAACTTTATCAAGAATATTTGTGTTTTGAAAGTCGAAAATATGACCATATTCTATGCTTTGTTGGGCTAGTCTTGATCCTCTAACTTTTTTGTTCTTAACATCGTTTTCATGTTGTTCTAATCATTTAAGTAAAATTGGATTTGTTTAGCCAATAAAAGATTTTTTGCACAGTTAGCTTTTGCATAAAAGACAACATAAAAACGATGTTAAGAACAAAAAAGTTGGAGGCTCAAGACTAGCCTAACGTAGCATAGAATATGGTCATATTTTCCTTTTTCAAAACACAAATATTCTTTAAAAAGTCTCAAAATATAATACAAGTAGAAATATTCCACATTAAATTAAGGCGACAACGACGTTGTCAATAAACAGAAAGACTCCATAAATTTGGAGTCAGGCTACAACTCTTTTTACCGAAGATCAAAACACTGACAGACAAATGTAAAAATAACATAAAAAAAAACAAATAACTACAAGCAGTAGTATAGACGATCGCTAGATTAAGTAATATAAAAAAAAAGTCTAGTAAAATGGAAGATTATCATCATATTAATCTAATTTATAGTCCGCTGAAGAGGAGTGAAAAGCCAAAAGCAATTCGAAGCATCTGGACTAATCGGAAAGTAATTTTGTACCTAGTTATTTATTCGCCAAAAAAATTAGAACAAACAACAAAAACTAGTATTATTTTTTTCATCTTCTGATTTTACCAAATCCTTGTAATAAAATTTTTGAACGATTTTTTATATTCATATTATCATCATCAAATTTGATAATACTTTTCAATTCGAAACTTATCATCAACTCATCATATTAAAAATATTTATTTAGAATATTGAATCTGCAACACAGTGTACTGAGCTTTTTTCATAACACTTATCTGTTCTTATTTGCTCAAATTCAATCAACGTCTGGGTTGTTGTTTTGTGTTTCTTCAGCCAGTTTGCTCCCCTTTGCATTATTTCTTGGTTCAGTCAGTCCAGTCCAACCAGCATCCATCCCCGCAATCGAGACGAATTTCACGAAACTCAAAACTGACAAGGGGTCCCGGGAGAGAAAACACAGACATACATTAAAAATATGATAATGACTATCAGGATAAATTTTGCTTTCAGAACCAATTTGATTTACACTTCTTTTGGAGTTTTTTTTTGTTTTGCTTGCCTTCTGATGGGTTTGGGAATTACCAAGGGACGTTGGAGAGAGTGAAAAATTCAGACAAATTAAAATCATTTCTTGAACCTCGAAGCTCTCACTTGTAGAATTCATTCGATGAGAAAAACAGGAAACCTTTCAATGGGTTTGAAGCATAAATTTCCTTGATCCGATTTTCCGCCGAGTTGTCATATTATTATGAGTAATTCCACTTCGTAATCACAAATGGTTCCCGGTGAAGGTTCTGGGAGCCTCCTTGGGGTGCCGCAATATCCAGGGACCTTGCACTTATTTGTAGAAAAAAAAAATGAAATAAATCCTTGTGGTTGCAATCGACGAGAACGTAAATCTTGGCCGTTAATTTGTTCACGCTCTCTTCGGTCATTGAACAGAGTTGAACACAGAGTTGATCATATCAGAAGTTTATTAACCGGTAAGAATTTCGTAATGATCCTGCCACGAAACGTGACCAATTTGCGCTTTGATAACATTAAAGGGTGCACACTTTCCGGTTTTGTTTTCTTTACTGTACTCTGTTGAAATGTAACTTTAGACCTATAGGGAATTTTATGCTGTAGAAACCTCACCAAAGTATTTGCTGCTACTGCTGGTACTATTGCTTTCATCAACTCGATTTCTGGTTCATTTCATCAGACTTGTGAAAATATTAACAGAAATCGAGAAAACATCTAAATATTAACACTTATGTACATTAGACTGAGTCGATTTGGGGTCATTTTTGAATTGCTCAAACCTTGGAGTCTTAAAAGCTTCGTTTTGGTCCAAAACTCATCCATGATTTTTTGCAGAATTTTTAAGTCACGTTTACATGAGTAAATTTGAACTTTTAGGTTTGTATGGGAAAATTGAATATTTTGTACTGAAAAATCAACATCATTTTTGTTTCTTCTGTGGAACCAAGCATACTAACGGTTTTTTTTGCCAATTTATAATTCTTCAAAGAAAATTTTCCGCTAAACAACTTTGATGAAGATCGTAACTTAGTATTTTATGATGCAAAAAGTTATTAGCTGTTTAACATGGGTATGTCTTTTGGCATTGAAAAACAACAAATTCAATTTACACCGCAGCTGGGTGCCTAGCGAGGTATTGCATGATTATTTTTCATGCAATACTTCGCGAGGCACCAGCAGTGATGTCAATTGAATTTATTGTTGACATATCTCTTTTGAACAGCTGATAATGTTTTTAGCTTCGTAGGTCTTATTACAGATACAACGCTGTCGCCAGAAAGTTGTCTTTTTTTTGCAATTCTCTACAAGAAAACTGTCGATATGATTTATATAAATTGTGTACAAAAAGGGACTCAGACGTGAGCCCTGGGTTCAGGCCCGTGCGAAGGACTCGTCCAGGTTTTCGAAATTTAAATTAAGCTATTAATAATAACAATACCAAAAATTGACAATAAATCCGGTGAATCATTAAAAAAAATATTCAAAAATATGTAATTCCATGTTTTGTTATAAATATTGAAATAACGAAGAACTTCAAAGGCATTCATATTTTGCTTTAAAGTAGCTGCTTTTCATTTTTGTAACTTTCATAGATTAACTTAAACATCAAGATCGATTCAAAACAGATTAAGTAAAATAATTAAAACATGTGAAACGTTTCAAGTGCGGGTTGTATAATTTCAAATTTTAAGCTTCGAAATTTTTTTCGCTGCCAATTGAAATGTTCGGTCCTGATAATGCGATCAAATTATTTGACATGCGATCAATTTGTTTGAAAATTTCAAAAAACTATACTATTGAGTTCGGTAAATTTATTTCAAAATAGCAGTTAGCGGACATTTATGAAGATCAAAAAGATTAATTTTCAATAGAAACTTTTTATCATTTTAAAAATCTATTATATAAAATTCTCTTGTAACGGTGTTTGTAGTACTACTCCTCCGAAATGACCAAACCGATTCAAATGAAATTATTTTTAGAATTTTCCGTAGGCATGCGAATCGGTTTATATCGAATAAAAACAACAAAAAGTCGCATCAATTGTCCGTAATCATTAAATTTGTAATAAATTGAATCAAATTAAAGTCATGGCCTTCAATTTTTTCGACATTTTCTTTGTTTTGGGCGCCGGGCGGTTTGTTTTTCGTCTCCATGGTCGAGACGTCGCAAGCCAGCGTCGCAAGAGGATAGTAACCATGGCATAGCATACTGATTGTGATTGGAAATATTTGGGCGCGCATTTTTCAACCAAGCACAATTTCAATGCATGTGGTGGCCATATGAAGCCTAGATGTGTTTTTTTTTCTTCTTGATTTCTAGATCATTTGTACAGCACAGAGTAATGAATGACGCCTAGATGTGACCCAGATTGATATTTTGCCGATCAAATCAAAACCATTTAAACTATTTGAAAAAATTAAACTTTTATTCGTGTTATTTATAGAAGGAATTGTTGTCTGAAAAATATGAAAATAGTACTAATGCATGTGAAATACAGACCCCGTTCGTTTTTGGCAACATTCGATTTTGGCAACATCCGAACGGTATTAGAAGCGACATTACCTTTTAGTTTTCTCTATAACAGGACCAATATAATTTAGACAAACACCAAACATACGTTTTAACGTTCAGAAATGGTGATAGAATACAACAATAAAAACAAAAGTTTTTTTTAGAAAGTTGTAAAGTATTCAAAAATTACAAAAAGTTGAAAAATAAAAAAAAAATCAAAATCAAATACAATAAAAAGACTAAAAATGACAAAGTCAACTGAAAAATGATGAAGTACGACAAAAACAGCAAAAATGACAAAAAAAAACAAAGAAATGCATCAAAAACATGAGAAAAAAACATTACAAAAATTCTAAAAATGGTCGGAAATTGCCTTAAAATAACGTAAATGATAATAAAAATAGTTATTTACGGACATTTGAAAAAAAGAAAAGTGGAAAGATTTGGTTTATAATCCAATACGCATAGAAACGTGTTTCAAACATGCACAAATGTGCTTTACTGAAGATGTATCAAGTGCCTTTAAATATACAGAACAACCAAAAAAACCGTTGAAAATTAACAGACTCATGAACTGTACAAGAGCCTGTGCTTTAAAATGGATTATACAGGATTGATGTTTATGAAAAGAAGTGCAAACATTCAACATTGACAAAAATGTATACATTATTTCTTAATTTATAAAAGGTAGGGCCCAAATAAACAACCTGACTAAATAAACTTATCTTTTTTTAAATCGTTCACTGAAAATCTGTATACAGGTTCCCTGTTTGTTTACACAGAATTCAAGAACGGACTTAACATTAACGTGTGTTTTTGTATAACATATTTTGGCTACATAGAAGAGACTTTAGATGCGCTTTTCTGTTGAATTTCTTTTTTGTTATTAATATTCCAGAAGCATAATTGTTTTGGTAGCAGAAGCAGAATTTTTTTTATAAGTTTTTATTACGACCTGAAAGTGTTGAAAATAATATTAACTCCTGTCATTTCACACGGTGAAACAAGTGGCAACGCGCCTTTTACCATGAAATATATATTAATTTTTCTCTAAAATATTCAAAATTATTAAATGTCTTTGTAAATGAAGGTCTTTTGGTAAAACAGTGTTCAGTGAAATTGAAGTACCAACCATTATTTTATTCTGGAGAAAAACTGCAGATATATCAATGAAAGGTGATAAAAAAAACAAACAGGAACAAGTATTAAATTCATTTTAAAGTCTTTTCTTTTTGTAAGAATATAAAAGATGAACTGTGATGATATCCATTTGCACTTGCCCCGATGATTTTTAAATGAAAATAACAATTTATAATTTAACTTAAATGTTTTTTAAGGTTTCGAGGTAAATTTACATGAAAATATCCAGAAAATAGAATGAATGAAATCATCGTAGCCTCAACAGATTAGTTCTTTTTAATGTATTTAATTTTAATTTCCAATTGAATGTTATTGAATCTTGAAAATATCACATATTCTTAAATGAAATCGCAGATCATCTTCAACACGTTTAGGAAAATTTTAAATCAGACAACAATGGTTTAAATTGGCAGGTGTGTCTTTTATGATAAAAAAGAAATTATAAATGCTGTAATTCGGTTGAATAACAAAAAAATTAAACATATTTTTTCTCATTTCAAAACCAATCGCTTAATTGATTTATTGGGTTAATGTTCAAAGGAATTTAATTTGCATTCTTTGCTCGAACAAATAAAAAAGAAAGGGCGAACTTTTATTTTTGGGCATGATTTTGATGAAAATATGGATATTAATAACCACTGCTTCCAAGGGTGAGGACAGTGAACAAAAATCTGCTTGAAAATGGTTTTTAAAAAAATTTCTCAAATGTTTATTATTTCTTCAGTTCTTAAAAATATACCTTCCAAAGCTAAATATTCGGGAGCTAAAAGTGCTGCGCTAGGCAGAATGTTGGGAAAATACTTCAAAAATTGTGCGATATTCTAAATTCTTCTTCCATAGAGTGGATTTGTTTTAGCATGAGGCTTGCCAAGTTTGATGGTTACGTTGAGTGCTGAAAAAATCGAATTTGCAACGGGAAGCTGATACCTGACACCATTCGGCAATATTCAAAGCATCCGAATCAAAGAAATGTAAATGAAAAGTATTCATGTAAAAGGCATGTAAGATTGATTGGAGCAATTTTTTTTGATAATTTATGAAAAGACCCGTAGAATTGAGTTGAAGTTCTTAGATTTGATTCCGAGATAATTAGGCGGAACTATTCGAGCAAACGGAAAATATGGATATGGATATGTAGAAAGCGAGACGATTAACAACTCAAGATTTGATGCTTTTTTAAAGTCAAACAGCAAAGAAAAAATGGAAAATAGACGCCAAGTTTAACATGGTAAGACAAAGTTTACCGGGTCTGCTAGTGTATTTATAGAATTTGATTGATAACTCAAGAAAATAGCATTTTGGTGCTGGTAATTTAGTTGATTTTGACGTCCTGAACTCGAATCTTTCAGATCAGCTCAGAACAAACCAGATTTTGTCTATCGCCTCTAGTTTGACCAATAAAGAGTATATAAATTTTAAAACAATAATTTTAAAAATAACTGGTTCTGAATTTCATTTAGTCAAGGAAAAAAAATTGTTCATAATGATAAAAGTATAATTCTAAAGTCTTTGAAAATCTAGAAGATATCAAAATATGTGATGCTGACATTACTGAAGAAAGTTTAAAAAAGATTTCATTCAATTCAACTTTTTTGTTGAAGTATGCAAAATATTGTAATTCTTTTTTTTTTTAAATATCGAAAATTTTCAAAGGTTTTCAGGTACGAAGATGTACCAATACAAATTCAAAATATTAAATTGATATCGGAAATTCACTCGGTTTAATAAAAAAAAGGTCTAAAGTTCCTTGCACCTAGTAAAATGTGAATTTTGTGGCCTTGCCAAGCTTAAATTTGTTTCTTGAAGAACATTTATTATTAGCAGAAAATTGTTAATGGCGTTTTTTAAAAACCAAAGTGATTAATAATAAAGTTGAGGTTTTAGTTTGTTGGCAAGTTCTGTTGACTATCGTTAGTATCAAACGTCTATCACATGGCTACCGATATGTTAACATGTAGAATAAAAATTCGATGAATAAAGTTATTATGGTTGGCTTATAATTCTGAACACGATTGGTTTCATTTCTTAATTAAAACCCACTTTAATTACAACCCATTTTAGTGACAATATTGGAGTTTTAATAGAGATGGTCTATTGAATTTCAAACTGAAATTTGCAAGTCAAAACTAGTTTAAAATTGAAAACGTCTAAAAATAAAATGTCTTAGGCCTTGAGTGGTTCATAATTAAATTCCGCCGGAGGCAAGCTAATTTTTTGACATGTTCATTAGCACTTATTTTTAAACACCGTTTGGGATCTTGTAACTTTCCATTACTACTGTAAATTCCTTTTTTGAACTGAAAATTTTACTTTAGGGGTTAAACCCCTAAACCCCCCCCCTGTTCGCACGTCCTTGCCTGCCCAGCAAACATAAAATCGCATTAAAATGATGACTCAAGTCGTTAGAAAAGTTACTGCGAATCGTAAATCCAACTAACGCAAGAAAGAGGCCGTAAAAATCGTTACTCAAAGTCGGATTAAATAGTTCAAATCGGATATTATGAAAAGTCCGCCATGTTTGCAGATTTTGAAAACGATTTCGTTCCTTTGCTTTCTCCCGCGTGGGTCAAGTGAGAGAACAGCTTTGTTGTTTTCTCAGCACTCAGCAGTGCAACCAGATTGCTAAAAATCAGATGGTGTATTTGCAAGTATTGGCCAATAACAGAAGCAGTAAATATTGTCGCTGGCAACGGCTCGCATGCATTGAGAGAAAAAACTTGTGCACTTATGCATTCTTTCAGTATGTATGAATATGGTGTCGAATATCGTCCAAATCGTAAACTCATATCGTTTTAGCCAGAAGTTGAAAATATGTAGCCTCCACTCCACTTTGCTGGGTAAATACTGTTTTTTAGAGTTTCATATGATCATTCTATAATGTATATAAGACGTATAACAAAGTTGTTGAGAAATATACCTACAAAAATATTTGCTGGGTGGGGTCAACCCATGAAGGAAATCCTTCATACTGTAACGTCTTCGTTAGAAAAAAAATCAGATGATTTTCACAAAGCAAGCTTCATAAAATATTGCTCAATACAAGGTTATTAGATCACAAGGTCCTTTGACTTCGTCAGAAAGTAGGCTAGGAGAGCGTGGTAGCCAAATCAAAATGGCTGAATCGGGAGTTTCTCATATCGTTACACCTCCTATATATACACACCTTGGCTCAATAGAGTCACAAAATTGAAGTTTGTCTGAAAGAATTTTTATTGAAACAACATCAAAAGATTCCTTTATATAGAGAAATACTGAAGTCATTTGCTCACGTTTTGCATACGTCATGTGAATATCAGAAGAAAGCAATACAAGACAATCGTTAGCACCCTTACTCCTGCGAAATCCAAATTAAATTTCAGAAATAAGGCCGTTTATTTTACCTGTAAACTGTACTAAACAGCGAAAAAAATCACTATTTTCAACAGTTATTTTAAGACAAAAAATCTACCTTTTATTAGAAAAAAAAACAATTGGATATTTGAACTCACAGTAGGGAAAAAAGTGTATAAACCGCGGAGAAATTCAGTGTATTCGCTCCTAAATGAACCAAATTTATGAAAATATACTATCAGAGACGATTTTCGATCATAGTTAATTGTTATTATCGATTTTGGCTGATATTTTTCGGTGAAAATTAAGTCAAACCCAAAAAACTTGTTTACGTTTCGGCTTACTATTTTTTTCGGCTTTCTTCAGAATTTTTTTTTTTACCGTGTGCTTTCCTAACGGTTGTCTTACTTACTATATGTTAGACAGCCGTTAGGAAAGCACACGGCAAAACATTTTTTTTTGCTGAAGATGGCCGAAACAAAATAGTAAGCCTAAACGTAAAAAAGTTGTTTTAATTTTCACCGACAAATATTAACAAAAAACGATAATAAAAATCTACTTTTCAACTGTGCCGCACGAGGATGCGAATGGAGAGAAAGTGCCTTCTAACCCCTAGTTCCCCTATATTTTGTAAACAATCCAGAAAAAAATGATTTGGACAAGACAATTTTGAACAAAAAATAGATTCTTTTGTGCGAAATCGAATAAAAGCTTTTCAAGCCACCGTACGCATTGGAAAATGGAGCTATGGCTGATTTTACCCTGTTTTCCCCTATATTTCGCAATTAATTATGTGAAAACTAAGTTCAAACTTGAAAACTTTGAACCTAATCCTGTATGATTTTTTCCTTGAAATCGAACGCAGGCTATTTGACCAACCGTAAAATTTTCATAAAAAGCAAGTTCGGGAAAGAAATTTTCAACCAAATGAGAATTATCTTGTTTGGTTTTTTTTCCAAGAAATCAAATGAAGGGTATTTGAGCCACCTTATGCTTCGGAAATAAAGTATTGGCTTGACTATTTGGGAAATTTAGGGGAATTTAGGGTAAAAACATCCATAACTCCATCTTTTGTAGTGTGCGACTGCGATGGCTCAAATGGCTCCATTCGATTCCTCGCAAAAAAAAAATCAGTCAAGATAGTCTCATTTGGTTTGAAATTTCTAAGTCCGAACTTGTTTTTTTCCTAATTGATTAAGAAATGCAGGGAAATCGAGGCTAAATCAGACATAACTCCATTGTCTGATGCGTGCAATGGCCCAAATAGCCTTTATTCGATTCCTCGAAAGAAAATCACATTTACTCCAAAGTTTGCGTGCAGTATTCTCAAATAGCCTAAATTCGATTTCTAAGAAAAAAACCACATAAAATAGGTCTTTTTTTCTTCAAAACTTTCTAGTTCGAACATGTTTTTTTCTGAATTAATGAAAAAATAAAGGGGAATTGAGGGTGTAATCAGCCATAACTCCGTTTTTCGTAGCGTGCGGTGGCTCAAAAAGCATTCATTCGGTTTCTCAAAAAAAAAAAAAAAAAAAAAAAAACCAAAAAAGATAAGTTTTATTAGGTCTTCAAAGACCGAACATGCTTTTTTTTAAACTTTGTGTAAAATGTAGGAAAGTTAAAGGTAAAACAGCTCCATTTTCCAAAGCGTCCGGTGCCTCGAACAACGTTTATTAAATTCCTTGAAAAAAAAACCGCGAAATTTATATTTTTTTGGATTGTTTACAAACTTTAGGGGTTGAAAAGGGGTATCTCCGTTCGTAAGCTCGTGCGGCATCTGAAACTATCCCTAACCAATTTTCTGGACATTATATTTTCATAGATTTGGTTCGTGTAAGAGGGAAGATATTGAATTTCTTCGCGGTTTATACACTTTTTTCCCCATTGTGCAACGGCCCTTAAATGGTCAAAATCAGCTTTTAAATCCTTTGTCTCTCTGAAAAGTATGAATTTTGCTGCTTGCTGTAATGATTCTTTTTATAGAAGTGAACTATGTTCCTCAACTTTTTTCAACAATTTTATCCATCCAGCCTCCAGAACAGCATCCAGTTTGGAACCCAATCGATTGTTGCTTCGGTGACTGGCATTTTCTTATTGCAAGATGGATAGGTAAAGTGAAAAAGTCTTTGCCCCCCGAGTTGCCGATCATCGACCGCATGGAGCTGAATCTGAAGCTGGAACTGGAACTTCAACTGGGAAGTGTGAAGAATAGTTCTTGATTCTTGTTTTTTTCCTTGCTAGGTTCAACCATTCGTTAGTGCCTAGTTTTACTGTTCTATTTATCTGTGCGGTTGTCCGCTGACGTATGTTTTGTAGATATCTCGGCTTGCTGCAGGCACTTTTTTTAAGATGCACAGTGGGATTCTAAGGATCCATTACGATGATTGGTTCAGAGTTGTAAACGTTGTTCTAAAACAGATCAAATAACTTTGGGAACAGAAACAAATAGTTTTGAGAAAAAAATTTTAGTTCTGAACCAGTGTGATGTTTTTTTTTATCGCAAAGAATTGCTAGAGCTTTTGAGAGCCTAGCTTGCAAATGAACGACCACCTCAAACAGGCTCTCAAGAACTCCATATAGGCTTCATTAGTCTTCAAGATTCGTACGTGCCATCGTCATCGTCGGGAGGCAGCCTTTGGTGTGACTTTTCCAGGTCGTTTTTTTCGTCATAGTCAAACTAGCTTCGCCACGATACGATAATGTGGTTCGCCACTCAAGTAAAGACTTTTTTTTTTCCTACATCCTTCTCTAGGAAGAATTTCCGATTCCAAAAAAAAAAACAAGAATACTAGAGAGTAGACACCTCGCGGGAACGAATGAACGGGCTGATGTTGATGTTCTTGGTGGCACGTTTCTCTAGTCAGGTCGTTAAAAGATTTGAAGCCCGGGCAACGATCTAATGCAGTGGTCGGCAACTTGCAGCTCCTTGGTGCATGCCCGAGTACCTATTATTAAAACAGCAAAACATATCTATATATCTTCTATCTTCTATTATATAAAATTCTCTTGTAACGGTGTTTGTAGTACTACTCCTCCGGAATGACCCAACCAATTCAAATGATATTATTTTTAGAATATTCTGTGGGCATGCGAATCGGTTTATATCGAATAAAAACAACAAAAAGTCGCATCAATTGTCCGTAATCATTCAATTTGTAATCAATTTAATCAAATTAAAGTCATGGCCTTCAACTTTTTCGAGATTTTCTTTCTATTGGGCGCCGGGCGGTTTGTTTTTCGTTTCTATGGTCGAGGCGTCGCGAGCAAACGTCGTAGGAGGTTAGTAACTATGGCATAGCATACTGTTTAGTGGGAATATTTGGGCGCGCATTTCTCAACAAAGCATTATTTCAATGCATGTGGTGGCCATATGAAGCCTAGATGTGTTTTTTATTCTTGATTCCTAGATCATTTGTACAGCACATAGTAATGAATGACGACTACATTTGATCCAGATTTATATTTTGCCGATCAAATCAAAACCATTTAAACAATTTGAAAAAATACGTGTTATTTAAAGAAGGAATTTTTGTCGAACATGTACAAATGTGAATGAACAGACACATTAACTGAACAAGAGCCTGTCCTTTAAAATTGATTATATAGGATTGATATTCATTAAACCCTTCATTTAACCCTTCATTTTATGATGTTTTATTTTTCCTTAAAAATCATCCTTAACAGTTGGAAACGATGAGTACATCAAGAAAAGAAAATTTAAATGAAATACTATTTTTCACTTTTTCCATACATTAATTGTTGCAAATTTGTTACTTTATGAAACAAATGGTTAAAAGCCGAATGCAAAAAAAGTGCAAACGTTCAACATTTACAAACAATTTAAACATGATTTCTTGATTTATAAATGGTTGGGCCCAAATAGACAATCTGACTAAATAAACTTAACTTTTTTTATTTAAATCGTTCCCTAAAAAACTGTTTTCAGTTTCCCTGTTTGTTTACACAGAATTCAAGTACGTACTTAACATAAATGTGTGTTTTTGTTCAACATATTTTGGTTACATAGAAGAGACTTTAGATCCGATTTTTTGTTGAAATTTTTTTTTTGTTTTTTATGTATTTTATTTGTTTAAACCTGCATTCCAATTAAATGTTATTGAATCTTGAAAATATCTTAATCTTAAATAGAATCGCAAATAACCTTCAACACTGTTTAGGAAAGTTTTAAATCAAACAACAATGGTTTAAATTGGCAGGTATGTCTTTAATGATAAAAAAGAAAATAAAAATGCTTTGATTCGGTTGAATAACAAAAAATTTAAACCTATATTTTCTCCTTTCAAAACCAAATTAAATTTCTTTGAATATTAACCCAATAAATCAAGTCTTTTTGATTTCATTTACATTTTTTGCTTGAACAAATAAAAAAAAGGCGAACTTTTTTTTAACATGATTTTGATGAAAATATGGATATAAATAACCACTGCTTCCAAAGGTGAGGAAAGTGAAGCTGCTTGAAAATGGTAAAATGTAAAAAATCTTCTCTAATGTTTTTATTTCTTCAGTTTTAAAAAATATACCATCCAAAGCTACTCGGGAGCTTAAAGTGCTGCGCTAGGCAGAATATTGGGCAAACACTTCAAAAATTTTCCTGATATTCAAAATTCTTCTTCCATAAAGTTTCATATGCAATGAATTTACAATAAATGAGACAATTTGGATTTCGATTTAATCCTTAAAGTGAACTCGAGCAAAGCGGAGTAGATCAACTAAATGGTATACAATAAATGAAACATAGATATAATCAACATATGTTATTTATGGAGCAAGTTATGAAGAGTGGATTTTTTTTAGCATGAGGCTTGCCAAGTTTGATGGTAATGTGAGTGCTGAAAAATTCGAATTTGCAACGGGAAGCTGATACCTGATACCATTCGGCAATATTCAAAGCATCAGAATCAAAGAAATGTAATTGAAAAGGATTCATGTAAGATGCATGTGAAATTAATTGGAGAGAATTTTTTAATAATTTATGAAAAAACCCGTAGAATGGAGTTAAAATTCCTAGATTTGATTCCGATATAGTTAAGCGGGACAATTCGAGCAAACGGAAAAGATGGATATGTTAAAAAAAAACTAGGACATGTTCAAGAATGCGAGACGATTAACAACTCAAAATTTGATGCTTTTTTTAAGTCAAACAGCGAAAAAAATGGAAATAGACGCCAAGTTTAACATGGTAAGACGAAGTTTACCGGGTCTGCTAGTCTATATATATAAAAATGAATGTTTGTCTGTCTGTCTGTTCCCTATAGACTCGGAAACTACTGAACCGATCATCGTCAAAACTGGCATCTGAGGGTTTTTGAGGCCGGGGATGGTTTCTGTCAAAACTCCATCCGACTTAAGGGAGGGGGGGCTTCCATACAAAATTTGTAGTTTTTCGAAACAAATTAAAGTCATGACATCCATTTTCTTGAGATTTTTTTTTCCTTTGGGTGGTTTGTTTTTCGTCTCTATGGTCGAGGCGTCGCGAGTAACCCAGGCATAGCATACTGATTAGTAGGAATATTTTGGCGCGTATTTCTCAACCAAGCATATTTTCTTTGAGGGGTTTGTTTTTCGTCTCCATGGGCGAGCAAACGTCGTCGCAAGAGGATAGTAACCAAAGCACACTGCTCATTGATTGCTGGAAAATTTAACAATAAGGCGCCTGTTTCTCAAACACGTGGGGGCGATATGCAACCTAGATGTGTATTTTTTCTTGCTTATTTGATTTGTACACAGCACGTGGTAATAAATGACGTCTAGATGTTACACGGATTGGTATTTTATCAATCGAATCAAAACCAATTGAAAGATTTACAAAAATACTTCCATATTTAGTTCGTGTAAATGTAGGTAGCATTCGACTTTTCATTCAAGGAACATTAGAACATGTTCAAACGTTCAACTTTTTCTTTTAAAAAAAAATTAAAAATTATGTTTTCTTCTAGAAATTTTTACTTCGGCCCAAATACACAACTGAAAAGAATTTAGAAATGAAAATTGGAGCTTTTTATTTAAAATAATTCTGAAAAAACCATCGTACTTTTTGCTTACATACCAATTCAAATACGTACTTAACATGAAAAGTATTTTTGTGTTACATGGCTGCATAAAAGAGACTTTTGATCCGCTTCGTTTTTGAAAAGCGAGACTTTGGAACTGATATTCAACTGGACGCAAAATTTTTAAGAGATATTTTTAGTTTACCTTGTGTAAAGTGTTAAAAACAATATTCCCTTCTGTCAACTTACACGGTGGAGCAATGGCAAACGTTGAATTTTTAAGAAATTCATCTTCAAAATGATTCAATATGTTGGAAAGACCAGAAGGGGTATCCCGAATGTAGAAACTGCAGCGGATATTGAAATTTTTTAAATGTCTTTGTAAATGAAATTCCCTTTGAACAGCATTCGATTTTAAAGCCATTACTCTGACGCATCTGTAAATAAGCTTTGCATTGACACTTGCCCCAACATACGGGACAAATGTAAACTTAAAAAATTGTTTTTGCCTACATTTTTGAATATTTGACTTTCAAATAGAAAATAAAAAAAAAACGCTGAGAACTTATTTAGTGTTGCAACTGATATTTTTTTAAATATTTATATGTTTACCGTAGTAAATTTATTTTTAAAAAATGAAATTTGCTCTGTATTTGATACATAACTTATTTAATATTTTTTTCATTACCAGGTTAAATTTGCCTACCTTCTTCAAGCAGTGGGGGACGAAATTGAAAAAGATAAGAGAGCTCCCATGTAAATTTAAGATAAAGAGCTTTTCAAAGAAGGGACCATATTTAAAAAGGTTTTTTTTGGGTACAGTGCACAAAGTTCGGATCTTGAAAAACGAGTTTAGAGATCAAGTTTCAGTAAATAATATATACCGTCTTTGATTTGCAATTCAGAACTGCAGTTGCAGCTCTCATTTCACAGTTGTTGGTTCTGAAGTATGATGAGGTTTGATTTAAAAAAATGCTAATAAATTTTTACAAATTAAATTTATTTCCGGAAGGTGTAGCAAAGCACAACGGGTCAGCTAGTATATATATAAAAATGAATTTCTGTCTTTCTGTCTGTCTGTCTGTTCCCTAACTTTCAACTCGGAAACTAATGAACCGATTTGCGTGAAACTTGGCAGGTGGGGGTATTGGAAACAGGGGAAGGTTCCTATTGTGGTTTGAGACCCCTCCCTCTCTCATGAAGGGGGGAGGGGCCTCCCAAGCAAAAGACAATTTTTTGGCTAACTCGAGAACCCATCAAGCAAATGGTATCATATTTGGCATGGGGTGGTATTTGGGAACGAGGAATATTTCTATGAATATTTGGTACCCCTCCCTTCTTTCAGTGGCATGATAGGAAGGGGGGAGAGGGGCTACCTTACAATTTTTCATATAACTCGAGAACTAATCAAGATATTGGATCCAAATTTGGCATGGGAAAGTATTTGGAAAATATTTCAATGATTATTTGAGACCCCTCCCTCTTTCCAGTTGAAAGGGGGAGGGGCCTCTTTCATATTTTTTTATATAGTTCAAAAACTAATAAAGCAAATGGAACCAAATTTGGCATTGGAGGGTATTTGGATACGAAAAATATTTCTATGATTATGAGTATTTGGTATCCCTCACTCTTTCGAAGAGGTGGATGAAAAGGGGGAGGCGAGGTCTCCCTTACAATTTTCAGTATAACTGGAGAGCTGATCAAGCAAATTGAACCATATTTGACACGTGAGTGTATTTGGATACTAGAAATGTTTCTATTATAAATTGAAGCCGTACCTTTTAAGCGGTAAGATATAAAGGAAGAAGGGGGGGTTTCCATTTTTTTTTGCATAATTCGAGAATTAATCGAGCAAATGAAACCAAATTTCATCATAATCATCAAAAAGTATTTGAGTACGAAAAATACTTTTATGAATATTAAGTTATCACCCCTCTATTGAAAGAAGCAACGGAAAGGGGGACGGTACTCCCTTTCAAGTTTATACATAACTCAAAAATTTACTACTTAAATAAAACCAAATTTGGCATGGCATGGGATATAGAAAGAGGAGAGGGAAGCTTTCATTTAACTTTTATTTTACAAAATCCGAGAAATGGACAATACTTAACATGGAAAATCATTTTGGTATGACTCTATGATTATTTGACACATCATCCTCCTTTCAGTGATAAGGTACATGGGAGGAGGGAGGTGAGTCCAATACAATTTTGTTAGCATATGTTTTCAATTTATGCTTACGAAGCCAACAAATGGAAACAAATATGGCATGGAAAGGTACTTGGTTACGAGATATGTTTCTACGATTGTTATAGACTCTTATGCTTTACAGTGTAGAGAGGGAAAGAAAGAAAGGGGCTCCATACAATTTTTGTTGTAAAACTTAAATACTTATCAACCAATGAAACTATATTTGATATAAGAGGATTTTTGGGAACGAAAAAAATGTTTATTAAAGATTACAATCTCCATTCAGCAGGGGGTGAAGGGAAGGACAGGGGGGGGGGGCTCTCTAATCAGTTTTTTAGCATAAATCCAGAACATATCAAGCAAAAACAACCATACTTGATAAGTTAGATTATTTGCGAACGATTAATTTGGGACCCTTCTTTTTAGGGCGAAACTTAAGGAAACAGATGAAAATTATCAGATCTTTAAATCAAATTTATAAATCAAGATTGAGAATATAAGTTATGGTTTGTGTTGCAATTTGAAACTCCAGCAGAAGCTCTCATTTTATAGTGGTTGCTTATTAATTTCGTCATAATTTGATTTAAAATAATACCAAAAACAATAAAAATTTGAATGATTTCTCAAAATATCATTTGATTCTGAAAGGTGTAGCAAAGCACACCGGGTCAGCTAGTACACATATAAGAATGGATTAAGACTCACAATCTGTTGACCTGATCAAGTGGAAATCTAGCATACAGTCTTTTTGAAGATCGGGAATGGTTTTTTAAATAAAAATTTACAAAGTTGTCATATCATAAGACACGATCGAAGCAACTTTCAAGTTGTTCCCACTCAATTTGCTACACCAAAAAAATTTTACTGAATGCAATGATTGATTGTATGGACAAGTTTTGATTGACTAATTGTATTGAAAGACCTCTGTTTTCATTAAATGGGGGGAAGTTCTATTTAAACCAGGGTTGCCACATTACACTGAGTCGATTTTGGGTCATTTTAGAATTTCTCAAACCCTGGGGTCTCAAAACCTTCATTTTGGTTTATAACTCATCCATGATTTTTTGCAGATTTTTTAAGTAACGTTTACATGAGTAGATTTAAACTTTTAGGTTTTATGGGAAAATTGAATATTTTGTACTTAAAAATCAACATTCATTCTTGTTTCTTCTGTGGAACCGAGCCTGTGCCTACTAATAGTTTTTGTGCCAATTTGCCAAAATTTTGATTGCAATTATGTAATGTTATTAAAAGTAATGTTATTAGCAGATTGTCCTACTTTGACACAAAAACTGATTTGAAATATTTGACTTCTTATCAGTCCATCTCTGTTTTTGAGAAATTTCACCATTCCAGACCCAACCGAAACATAGTATCAAGTTTGTAGGATTTATGGAAGTGTTGTTCATGGAAAAGGTTGCATTTGGAAGCAACCTTCTTTGTATATTTATTCATTCATTTTGTCAATAGTTATGTAAAACTGACTGATTTGCAGCTTTCACAGATCGTCAGCCTCTTCAAGTGCTAGACATTTTTATTTTCAAATTTTTCTTTTTGATTACCGTCAACTGCGGCAACATGCAACACTTTTCAACTTCAATGGCTTCTAAAATCTTAATGCTTACAGATAATCATATCTTTTGTACATCAAAAGTTTTAAGGTTGATGGGACATCAAACTGACGTAGTCAGAAAAATTATTGGTTTTACCAGTTATTTTTAAATTTACAAAAACATGCGATTTTCACCCTGCTAAGAAAAAGGGGTAAGTTGCAACAAACTCTGTAATAAATGAAAAATCATATGAAAATGTTTGAAAATTTAAAGTTTATGATACATTTGTGATGTCATAACGCATAAAGCACCAATTGCAGTAATTTTTGGAATCGTTCGAATTAAATTTTACATTTTTTTCTGTCAAAAATGTTTTTAAGAAAAAAGTGTTAATCTGCGGCATACATTTAGGGGTTGAAAATACTACATTGTATTCTATTATCTCAAATCATGTAAATAAATCTTCGGATGGATGAAACTTTTATGTTAACAGACGCATAATGCAAAACAATCATATCCCAGCATATGGAAACGTGTTTTATGAGATTTAGTTCTGATTTGCATTTTGTTGCATTTTGCCCCAGTCAGCTAACTGAATTATAAAAATATTTATTTTAAAAAATTTGGAGACCAATATAAAGTTTGTAGGTGATATCATTGAGCCAATCCGTCATACGAGGTAAAGTTTTTTACGGCATCAAGAAATGTAAAAATTTGTAGATATTTTGCTCGATTTTTTAAATTTTTCATGAGAATCAAAAACTCTGAAAAACTCTTTCACGACTGTTAACGCTGAACCACCCTAAAAGTAGTGTCATGAAGATCGATAGTATACTGTATCTAGTTTTATAGCAGCATTCTAGATGAGCTTTTCTTTTGTCCAGTCAATATGATTGTTTGTTAGATAGTAGTAGAAGAGAGAGTCTACACACCCTAGCTCTCTTAGGTAGATTATTAGTAGACTTCAATAAATCTGCCTCTTGGCTCTTGAACACCGCACGAGACGGTCGACTTTTACTGAAGTCCGCGCGTTTGTCATTTTATCCGAGCCCGTGTTAAGTGTCCGTGAACGTCGCAAGTGTCCGTTTGTGCTTTTCTGTGGCCACCTCACTAGCCCCTCGAGCTAGTCGAGGTAATTGAACATTCAACGACGTTAAAAACTATGTCATCATCAATTTGTTATCATTCAATGATAACTTTATTACAGTATATTGAAATAAAAATTGAATGAGTGTTGTGGTATACAAATGTTGCATCTAACCCTGCTTTTGCATGATGCCCCGTTTGACGGTATCTTCGAAACATCCAGGAAAGACCTTTCAACGGAAAGTTTCAGGATATAAATCTGCCCGGTGCCCGCTGAAGAATTCGTTTTGCTGTCTTTTACGTAATTTTTCAAAACATCTCTCCGCTATCGGTATCAATATTTTAAGCACGATTTCACCACAGTATTTGTTTATTTTTACGGAAGGAAGCTTTTTTTCTTACAGAAATGAAATCAGACGTGTTTAATAGTCTGCTAGATGAACTAGTAAAAATAAACTTTTTTCCACTTCCTAAATCAAAATTTATGATTGAACGATATCTCAAAACCCACTGGACAGAATGTTACAAAAATTTGCTCATGTAAATATTACACTAGTAGGTAGCTTCACTGGAATATCATGAATTTTCATACAAACATGCAGAAGTTATTAACAAAAAAATGTGTTGTTTTTTTCGAAAACCCTTCTTATCTTTTTATTTCATGAAATTTCACAAATTCATATGTTCAATCATTGAATCACACAAATTTGTAAATTTCGTAGTTCGAGGAAAGTGAATCGAATGTAATAACAAGTTAAATACTAGAAGAAATTAGATAAACTCTGTCAATTGAACTACTGAGCTCCGATCAAAACTTTTTCCCGTTTTTGATAAAAAAAATGTTGAAAACATATTGGTTTTGGAATTTTCAAAATCGGAAATCTATAATATTCTTATGAATGACAAACTTCTGCACACAAAAAAACAAGGTCTCAATGTTTTGAATAAAGTTTCAAGAAAAAAAAACAAAAAGCGAGCGATAGCTGTTCAACTTGTTTCAGTTATAGTAGGGAAGTGGATTTTACCAGGTATTTTTTTTTCATTTCATGCGAAACTTATTAGAGTTATCAACAGAGCAGGTGCAATAAAACAGACACAGATTTGTTTAGATTCTATTTTCATGATAAGTCTTATACAACCATAGAACTTAAGGAAAACAAGTCCTAGATTTAAACTCTTGAATACTTTCATTAATTTGTTCAATTTTAAATTAAATTTGGCAAAGATTCCGTTCTTTATTTTGGAGTTATTTTTTATATGTTTTGAAAACATGCTTTTATTTTTTTCATTCAAGTTCCTGTATCATATTTCAGATTTGAATTCAGTTTTTTTTAAACGTACACCAACACATGCAGGATCTCAATGAAACTGAATGTTTCCTCGAAGAGATTCCTTTCACTTAACTCTCATTGACTCAGAAAACTGAAGGCTATCCACTACGCCACGGGCTGCAGGGGGGGAGAGATTTTCGATTTAGATCCCTGTTTAAACTAAGTTGTTTCTGATTTTTGAGCACATATTATGTTAGGAATTCAGATGTAGGGTTTCGAGAGATCAAAATAAATTCATTTCAAATGCAATTTGTGATCGGTTTGAATATTTAGACTTTGAAAGTGGATAATAATCAGAAAAAAAGTTCGTAAGAAAAGCATTGGAATTTGTTCTTAAAACTCGAATGTTGTTTTCAGTACCTGTTGAGCCACAAACCATTTATATTCAAAGAAATAAAAATTGAAGGAACCTTTTCTGGAAAGTGATCAAGAATTCAAAATAGAACATAACGAACTATAATGAATATAATTTGAAAGTAAAAATCAGAATCCAGACAAATCAAGATCATAAGAATCAGAATTAAAGCTTAATACAGTCATACCTGAATAAACGAGGGAAGACCGAACTTTTTTCTTGCTTAAAGAGGTTTCTCACTTATCCAGGTTCTTTTTTTTAGAGGGTCAAGAGATTGGAATCCCTAGGAACTATTTTTAATGGATCTGATAAACATTCTCTGAAACAAAGGAAAGATACACCAGTTAGAAATTATTTCAAACCAATTTTTATAGGAAACTTTAAGGGAGAATGGGGATAAGTTTGCTGCAAAAATGAAGTTTTGCTTTTTTTAAATCATAGATCGCCATCTTTTGCTTTTTCTGAAAGCCCGTAACTTAAAATTTATATGCTTCTAAAATTTGAACGATAATTGAACTTGTAGATGAACTAGAAGCATTTTCGTGGGATTAAAATTTGTGATATTTTGAATGTTTGAGGAGACTTGATCCTTTTTCAAAGGAGACTTGATCCAGGGTGTCTTTAGCTTTGGAAAAAATCAAGCAAAATCTAAAAATAATAGTTCCATTGACATTTTTGTCCATGTTAATTTATCATTTCACAGTACATAAGTGTGTCAGACAAAAAGAATTCTAAAAGTTTCTTTAATGCCCTTATGTCATTGCATACTTGAAGGCGCAATTTTCAAATTTTCAGATAAAATCACTTTTTTGAGATCATTTCAATCAGGAAATTATTGGATAAATATTAGTTTTTGAATAAATACTATTTATTTCGTGCTGAGCAATGATCAACATCTATTCAGAAGAAAAACGTATCTTTTTGGACCCGAGGGATCAAGTAAATCCACAACATACATTTTGGAAAAACTTTTTCATCAAAATGGGAGTTTACTATTGCATTGAAAATATGGTATTAAGAAATTCAGATTATATTCTAACGATTGACATATTGGATAAATATATTTATAATATATAATATAGTAATATTTATAATAATATTTATTATTGGAGTAATTTTTACGTGTGCAAAACAACAACTCCAAAAAAAAATAATAATTTTTTGAAATTATAAGTTTGTTGTTTTGTTCTATTCGGAAAATTTTCCTAGAACTTTTGATCTGTTTAAGACATTCCAGTTTTAAGATATAGCTGAGAAAGCAGATTTCTCCAGTGATCAAGTATCCTTATTCTCTCCTACATATTTGTTATATGTTCGTTCCACAATGTCATTTTGTACCAAATATTTGAGTTCGGGAATACCAATTTCTTCGCCTAGTCAAGAACAAAAACTCTCGCTGATAGAGGTTTTTAATTCTCACTTTAAGAGGTTTTGGGCCTAATACAACAAAGGACCCAGCAATTTCTCTCACCTATAGATCCAATTTCCGCTTATCCAGGTTCGACAGTATAACTTAGGGAAACCGTATTTTCGGTGCTTTTGTTTAAAAAGCTATGAATTGGAAACTTTTGTTAGATGTAGTCTATCAGCCATAGTTTTTGAGACATGTCGAAAAATCCAAAAACACTCTTTTTTCTAGCAAAATCAGTCAATGATAGCTGATTTTTTATTTTCCCTTTATCAAAGCACAATTAAAGATTTTCAATTCTGATAAAAAAAAATTTAACGATCTAGACAATTAAATTCTACAATAATGAGAAAATTCAACATTATAATTCTATTTTTTTAGTATTCATCAACGTTTTTGAGCTTTCGATCATGAACATTTTGATTAACTTCACAACTTTGTTGAATACCGTTTTTTTTTCATGCTTAAAAAATTCTAAGAATGTTTGCTCTGAAACTGTTGGCATCACGAAAAAAATTGTGAAGCAAATTAAATTTTGTCCACCAACAATTAAAATCTTTAGTAATAAAGCCAAATCACAATCTACAATAAATTCCTAAAATGAGATTAAGAAACATGGTCTCAAATATTACTATCATTGAATTGGATCTTAGAACCGCAAAATTATAGAATTAAGATTCAAAACTCAAATAAAGAACTGAGAATAAGAGTTAACTAACGTAACTTCAATCCCATTTTCAAACCTGAAATTTATTATGTGCTATTAAAACACAAAATGTGTATTAGGATATATTGACAGTTTTACACGAACACCACCTTAGCAGGAGGCCTCAGCCCTAACCTCAAACCATGGGAGAACAGAATCAATTTTTGAGAAGGGCGCACGATAAACGCGATTTTGCGGTACCAATATCGACAAATTCGTCCTGTGGAAAAGCGACACACAGATGCTCATGTTTTGATTTGTTTGGGTGTTCAGGGCTGCCAAGTGCATAGATATTTGGAAAATGATTATATTTATTTAATTGCATTTTTATTGAAAAACGTTTTCATGAGTACTGAGAATTTGCAACTTTCCCGTAGATTTCTATTAAAATATGAAATTCAACGCAACATTTATCTGAACTGAATAACAACTGTCTGTATCGCACACTTAAACGATGTAGCGAATTATGTGAAAATATTATAAATAATCAGAGCATGCAGCCTATCATTTTCATAGAAAACATAGACGTGGCTTTCATTAACTTACTTTTTTTTGTAACTGTGAATGATTTTGCATTCGTTTAGAAGTTAGAAACAGCTCTTTTTAATTTACCGAGCAGTACATGAAAATATATTTCACAGATGTTTTAAATTCACCTTGAAAATTCATTAGCGAAAGATGGTTTATCTTCATCTATTTAGAGACGCCCCGTAATGAATTCAAACGTTTAGCTGTTGATTGTTTTAAAAATTTAATCAATTCAGAAATATTATAATTAATTTAAAACAAACAAATACTGATTTAAGTAACGCACCTAGCATCACTGGTGAGGCCATCAGCTCATCAAAGTTTGAGGTTATGGCTGAGGCCAATTTTTCGCCAATACTATCGCCCGTATATACCCTTATAGAAACAAAACAGAAAAAAATATCGTTTCTAAAACATCAATCTTGAAACTAAAACTTGATCATTAAAAAGTTCAAAATGGTCAGTAAAAATTTATGGCAGAAAAAATTGATCAAAAATATAATTTTTTACTTTTCCTACCCAAAAGGTTGCCGACCCCTGATCTCTAGAGAGGTGGAAATTGTGTGCTGCCACCAAAAGTACAACAACCCCTTAGATTTCTTCATAGCTTTTTAGTTGCTACCCGGTTTTTGGGGCTCGTCGAATCGTCGAAGAGCCTGCTTGATGATGACGACGATGAGGCTGGATACTGGAGGCTGTTAGTTCTCTTCTGATCTGACGCGATGGGCAAGAAGAAGTTGGCACACGTCTCACCCATTTGCTCGTTTTCTTCTTCTTCTTCTTCTATTTCGTAACTCGTCCGGCTCAAACGATGCTTACGATTGATTGGAAGGCATTTGTTGGCTAAGGAACATGCTCAGCTTGTTGACTTTGAAAAGTTTGAACTGCTCTGTGCCAGTTGAGCCAGGTTTGATATTTCAAGTTCAAGATCGTGAAACAGGGATGTTGTGAGGAATAAAAAATCTGATTTGGAGAATCATTTCAATCAAGGATACAAATTGTATGAGTATGAGGATAAGATGAACAAATATTTGAACTAATTACTTTCAAGTTATTGGAATATTTGTTTTTAAATGTTGAGTTAAAAACAATCTTAGGCCACTTATATAATGTTTCAAAGAATCTTGAATGTCTATTCACGATTTTTCAAAATAGGGAATGTCACTAACCTTTTTTTGATCACTGGCTGTTTTCGTCGGATCAATTTCACTGGTCGCCTTTTGTTAGCCATTTTTTCGAAAATTGACACACAACACTAAGCGAGATTGGCATGCACAAATATGTTCACCTCACTGTTATAAACACAAGAATTTTCACAATTTCAACGCTTTCTATGGCACAATTTGACGCATTTCAAACTAGAACATACATAAATTATGTATCTGAAATTGAAAATTTCGTTTTTAAAATTAATTGAATACGAAAACAAGCCGAATCGAATGCCAGTTTGCTGAAGGAAACTACTGGCGGAACAACAATAGAGAAGCAGATGAGATCTGAACAAAACTTGATACTCTTAACGAAGAAAGAGAGTTCAGAGTAACTTTTGAAAATGTCGCATTTCGTTTTTTTCTTTAAAAAAATTGATTTAAGCACAAACGAGTACTTGACTAAATATAGCATTATGATAATTACTGATTGATATTTCAAACTTGAACCGCTTGAATAAAAATATAAATTTAATTTTGAATATCATCCATGTCAATTCAAGTGAAATCAGCAAAATCCTTTTTTTTTAAATTAAGATTTTTTTGGCCTTATGCGTTGTTGATTACATTTGAAGATGAATTTAATTTATAGTGTTTTCATAACCTTGATTAACATAGAAAAAAACTGCATTGGTTTTTCAAATGTATTAGAAAAAATAGAGCAGAAAAAATAAAATTAAACTTAAGAAAAAAATTTCCAGCTACTCGAAGTCTAAAGAAATGTTCATAGGTTTTGAACTGTGTCGTTATTTTTCTGAAAATAATTTCAAACAGATGTCAAAAACATTGATTTAGCTAAAGTGGACTTATTAAAAGTTTGAATTCGAATCAAGTTAATGATCATATCATCAAAACAGTCAATTACCAGGTTTAAGATCTTGAAGTATTTTGATAATTTCTTAAGTTCAAATTTCTTGTTAAACACATGATGGAATTTTCGTGTCAAAGTTTAGATTTAACCTTTATTCTCTCCTGATTTTCAATATAACACTATCGGAAGTTTGGTGGCTTGTAACTTCATTCGAGTGCATTCAAATAATAAAAAATCTTCGTAGACCCTCAATTAATTCTTGATATCTTTGATTTTGCGTCATTACATTTTTTTTACTGACGTTGCCCTGAAAGCCGAGGAAAAAAAATCTCCTTAATCATGACAGACCTTGATTGTCAATCAGACACTCTTCGCTTAAAACCGCTATATCTCTCTTATTATTCAACCAATTTATTGTTTGGGAACCTCGTGATGTATACACAGCAAAAATTATTTCCTGTAAAATTACACAAATGGCCTGTAACAAAAAGGAGCAGGACATTTACCGTTATTTTTTAGGTCGAAAAACGAATTACGTGACATTGAATTTTTAGTGTACAACTGTTTTACAGGACATTTGCTGTAATAATAAATGAATCTTCGTTAACTTTTAGGGAAAACAATTGAAAATTACAGGTTTTGTTAATTATAGGTTGATTTTTTTTAAAGGTTACAGTTTCAGTGACACGTAATAGTCAAACAAATTTTCTGTGTAGATCACCTACGGAATGCTCAAAGAACAAACATTTAGTCTCCAAAAAGCTGAAGTTAGAAGCTATACGTTGCACATAAGAATATTTTTTTTTTGATTTTTTTCAAAACCATGTCCACTAAAGATGTAAAAAAGTGGTGTTAAAACTGTACTTTTCAATCAATGAATCGTCGAATTGTTTAAGTCATACCAGATAAATTTTGAGTACAGTTTTCAATCCTCTACTCAAAATTAATCTGAAAACTATACTCAAAAATTATCTGGTATGACTTGAACAATTCGACTATTCATTGATCGAAAGGTACGGTTTTAACACCACTTTTTTACATTTTTGGTGGCCATGATCTTAAATAATTCACGACGTAATTTGGCACATTTTCGTACCTTTAGAACACAGAATTTTTGACTTATTTTCAAAAGTAACTGATTTTTGAACTTTTGTCAATTTGCAATTTGTCAGATTTTCTAGAGCTCGAATGCAAATTTGCACTGGAATTTAAGTATATTAACGCGAGATTTCCGCATTAATCTGTTTTTTTTTCTTAAACTTTAAATAACGGACAACTGAAATGTTGTAGCTGAATATTGTTTGAAATTTATAATTGAGCTACATTAAGAGGTATCCAAAACTATAAATTTTATAACAATCGGTTAGGAAACAAGAGAGATATATTGGTTTCAGTCAGGAGTGTCGTATTGACACCCCAGGGACTGTAATAGGTTAATATCTCAGGAACGGATGAAAACCACCTAAAAAAACTGAAAATTACACGTAATATAATTTAAACTATGAAGTATCCTTTTACATTAATCCAAATCCTTCCAAATCCAAATCTTCGAAATAAAGGTAAATTCATACTCACTGAGCGACATCCCAATTCGTATCAGAAGTCTCACCTGCAAAAGATTTTAAAAAAAATAGTATCAGTAAAATATTTTCAAGTAGAGCAAAAGTAAGGTAAAGATTCAGAATGTATGGCGCAGATTGTGGAGCAAAAATCATTAAAAAGAGTTGACATATTGCGGACAAAATACGAGATATCTCATGTGTGAATGTGCTCCTCTAGGAAACATAACTCAAAACATAACAATTTCAGTCACTCAATCATACCTACTTTGTAAAATTGGGTCCTGCGAATTTAAAGTTACAGAATGTGTTTAGATTTCTTCGCGGTCCTTAATGTGTTTAACAAGAGTTATGAATGCATTCAATTTAGATAGACCATTTTAAATTCAAAATTCACGCATCAGTACTATAAATAGACAGCTACTTGGTGAAATACCAAAATTTTCCTTTTTTAAGTAAGTTTTGGGTGTGGTATTGATTCGATTGTGTGGCACATTATTTCAGAGTAATTTATATCACAGTTTCTTTTTTATAGACCTTTAAAAAGGAAATATCGTCTTCTCCGTAATTTTGTAACATTAAAAAGGGAAGACTCTTCCCTATCTATTGTGCTATTCAGAGAAAAATCGATCGGGAGGTCAGGAATAACTTATTTTTTAGAAGATCTACGAACAAAATACACGAGCAAAAATTTAAAGTTTTCGATAGTAATTTTTCCTAAGAACTTGAAATTGTACAATTTTGAACTTACATTGATTTGTTCAGATTCCTATAAAAATGAATAATTAATACAAAAGTATTGATAAAAATGATTTTTGATCAAAAATTCTGAAATAATGGTAGATTTCGAAAAAAAAGTTTGAAAACTTACAATCAAATTTAACTTGAGCTTGTCTTTAAAAAACTGGAACACTGTAGCAAACACACAAATGCACGGTTATAAGATGTTTACTTTATGGTCATTTTTTTTGAAGACAGAATGCAGTTTGGAGTTAAGTAAAGAAAGTTACAGTTTAGTCATTCTACAATATATTGATGGTTTCTGGCCAAATTATAAGACTGACTATCTAACTCTATCAAAATTTGTTCCAGAAATGAGACAAAGCACACTAAGCAGCACAAAGCAACAATATTTACATTTTTCCTAGGTGCATTTGGGGCCCTGATGCCAAATATGCAAGTGTTTTTTTTTATAGCAGCTCTTGTTTAAGAAATAACTTTGGAAAATTGGTAAAAACCTCTCAATCAATTCGTGCAATTTTTTTTGGAAAAACTGTTGAAGATTACAAAGATTTGAAAATTAAAGGATTTAATTCAATGATCAACTTTTCCGAAGATCGTGAATTACTTTGACTTGTGAGAAAAAAGTTATTAAATTTTATTTAATAATTTATTTATCACAATTTCGAAAAATACGACTATTTGGACGAAATAAAAAAAAATTAACCCAAATTTAATCTAACATATTTATTAAATAAAAAATCCAAATGTTCTTCAGTCTTCAACAAAGTTGTTAAATGATTAAAAATCTTCTTTATTAAATACTTGAAGACTGTTTTCAGCGATGTCAGAAATAGGTGTAATGTCTGTAAATCTATTATAGTTGCTAAATATTGTAGAATTCAATTCTTTTAAAGCTGTATATCTCTGAATCTCTAATATCCAGGCGAAATCTAAATTCTAGATCGAATAAAGGATAGCAAATAGAATCAAAATCAGTATTTGTTTTTCATCAGATATCAATCATAGATTTTACTCAAATTGATCAGTTTGAAATATCCACACGCCATATCTTTAAAACAAGAGATGATAGACAAAATCTTCCAAATGATTCCAATTCAGAACGCCAAAATCTTCCAATAACAGATATTTTAAAAAAAAAAAGTGTAAATTATTGTTATTTAACACAGACTAAGCCAATTGGCATTTTTTGAATTTTAATATTGTTTTATGAAGACTTTTCATTGCACTAAATTTGTAAAACGGTTTTATTGTAACATAGGAAATGCTTCAATTATCGTGTGTTTTTAAAGAGCCCTTAAACTTTTACTAAAATTGGCTACCTTAAGAGTGTTGTAAAAAAGTTGCAAAGGTATTGCTAAAGCTTCAATAAAACACATAATTTCCTGTTTTCATTAGGGCTTTAGTACCTGTTTTAATAAAGCACTCAATGCGCTTTTAAAATTAGCATTCAAGCCAAGTTGAAAAACTGTTTTATTTTAACATTGGATGTAGGCATGATAAAACTAAGTGACAGATGATTTGACAATCGAGAAGAACGTTTACACGCTTAAACTTTTTTTACCTCTTTTTAAAATAGCACAACCTGTTTCGAAAGGATTATCACTCAAAATTGAGAAAAACGGGCACTCGAAATAATATAAATAAACACAACAGTATTTATCTGAAAAATAAAAACAACGTTGTTGCATCCAAATGCATTCAAATTTCAAAACAATCGCAAATCAAACCACATCATTATTCACTCAATTCTTAGGACTCGAATAAAAACACACTGTGAATAAACGTTCTTTGTAATTTTTATCGAATAAATGTATGAGACAATTAATTTACAAAGTACGCCGAATAAAGTACTGATTACACTAGTTTACAGCATTTTTGAACTCAGTAAACTGAAGGTCATTTCCAATGTAAAATCGGGCGCTGAATCCGACAATGAAATTCAAAAAAATCTCAGTAGAACCGGTTTTAAGTTATGCTCCAAATATGAAATTTCGAAAAATTAAAAAAGTTCTTGTGCTTAGATGAAAATATCTCGGACGGCATACCAGTAATTTGAAATCCCTCTTTTGCATATTGAAGATGAATAAGTTTTCTATCGATCATCTGAACACTGTTTTTGCGTTTGACCAACAGTTTTGTTGATATTAGTGACTTTATGAGAAAAAATTTATAAAAAACGCATTTTTTCAGAGAAAATTTTGTTTCAACGAAAGTTTTAGACTCGATGGCAGCATTTAAAAAATCTGATTTCTTTTCCACTTAAATGTTAATTTAAAACAAAGGTTTCAAGTGGTTATTTATCAAAATCGGTTGAAAATTGAAGAAGTTATGGCTACTTTACCATAATAGTATTTTTTGTAGTTTTTCATAAGATAACGAACCGCAGTATACTTATCATAGTATAGGAAGAATGAAACATGATAAATCTCACTCGCTCCAAGTCAAAATTATTTATAAGCTTACCAGAAGGTCACATGCCAAGTTTCTGGAAGATCTGACCATAGGGAGGGGTTGCTTAAGTCTCAAACGTGAATAAAATTTTGAGGAATTTTGCCCGGAAGGAACGAAAAATACTGGTTTTTCATCAATAACTCTTTTCATCAGTAGCTGATTGTTTTTTATGGTTGATTTCCTTAAAGCCTAAGTTGAGTCAAATATTTCACCCGAAGACTGTAACTCGATTGGATTTGAAACAGAAAAGTTATTGCGGTTCAAAGATTGTATTTTGGTCGAAAATTGTCGTATAAAACGCAAAGCGTAAAAAGTACTCACTGCGTGTTGGACAAAATTTGCGGCCTTTGAACCGCAATCACTTTTCTGTTTCAAATCCAATCGACTTACAGTCTTCGGGTGAAATATTTGTCCCAACTTAGACTTTAAGAAAATCAACCATAAAAAAAACAATCAGCTAGTGATGAAAAAAGTTATTGATGAAACACCAGTATTTTTCGTTCCTTCCGGGCAAAATACCTCAAAATTTTATTCACGTTTGAGACTTAAGCAACCCCTCCCTATGGTCAGATCTTCCAGAAACTTGGCATGTGACCTTCTGGTAAGCTTATAAATAATTTTGACTTGGAGCGAGTGAGATTTATCATGTTTCATTCTTCCTATACTATGATAAGTGTACTGCGGTTCGTTAAATTATTAAAAATTCCAAAAATTTCAGTTATGGTAAAGTAGCCATAACTTCTTCAATTTTCAACCGATTTTGATAAATAACCACTTGAAATCTTTGTTTTAAATTAACATTCAAGTGCAAAAGAAAATCAGATTTTTTAAATGCTGCCATCGAGTCTAAAACTTTCGTTGAAACAAAATTTTCTCTAAAAAAATGCGTTTTTTATAATTTTTTTTCTCATAAAGTCACGAATATCAACAAAACTGTTGGTCAAACGCAAAAACAGTGTTCAGATGATCGATAGAAAACTTATTCATCTTCAATATGCAAAAGAGGAATTTCAAATCACTGTTATGCCGTCCGAGATATTTTCATCTAAGTACAAGAACTTTTTTAATTTTTTCGAAATTTCATATTTGGAGCGTAACTCAAAATCGGTTCTACTGAGATTTTTTTGAATTTCATTTTTGGATTCAGCGCCCGATTTTACATTAAAAAAGTTGGTCAGCTTATCAAGTTCACGATTTTTTTTTAAAATTTTGTAAACTAGTGTTATCGTAAGCAAAACATCCGAAGCACGCTTTATTTGGAATCGTTTTATCGCTTCCAACTTCAACAATAACCATTATAGTTCGATATGCTGCAAACTATTAATAATAGCGTTTCCTAAACCGTTAGCATACCGTTTACCGAAAAGTTTTTTATGACAGAAAATGATCTATGTATTCCAAAACAGTCTAAGATTATTTGATAACAATACCTACCTACATATTATTTGAAGATAATTGACTATCCTCTTACCGTAGTCAAAAGGAAACAAAACGAAAAGTGGCATGAATGCATTTTGCCAAGCTACAAATAGAAATGTTCTCGTTTATTGCGACAAACTTCTCTTACTCAAAAATGGATAAATCCATCATGAGCGTGTATTAGAGAAACGTCAAACGAAGCTGTGATTCAAGGTCTCTTAAAATCATTTTGAAACTGTTTATTGAAATTGGTTTATTACAATATTTTCTAACCGGCATAAAACCATTTTTAAACTGTTTTATATCTGCTTTAAGATTTTTAACATTAACTTACTGAACGCCATGTTTATTGTGAAATTCAATCGAAATTACTGAAGCCATCTTGCTGGAAATAATATTATTATACTTAAAACTAGACATTTTCAACACTGCATCATTTGAGAAAATTAAATGTTACTTTAACTATTATTTTTAATTAGAAAAAATCTTAAAATGTGGTCAGCCTTGATTTTCTTTGCGGCGCGTTTATGTTTTGAAGCTATTTCGTATATATTTCACCAGAAATCTGAGGTTGCAGGAAGTTTCATGCTAAGATATATTGAAAAAGATATTAAAATATTTTTAAAATATTTTAAATGGAATTTTCACCAATCTCCAAATGCTTGGGAGAGTAAGTGATATCACGAGGAAAAAACACGGAACAGAAAGCTCCCACAGTAAAATTCCTACCAGCTTCCATGACGTAGTTTTAAAAATGCTGAGGATAGTCTTGAGAAACCTCTTAAGGGTTTCTTAAAGCTATGTACATAAAGTCGAATAAAACTATTCTGTTGGATGTTTTATTATGGCTTATAGAATTAGTTTTAAAGACGTTAACAAAACAGGGCCTAGCTTTATAGTTATTGTGCTTAAGCATAGAAGGCGATTTGGCTTATAAAGTAGCTTAAGAAAATAGCCTGAAGCGAGCTGTGAAGGTTGGCATAAAACTTAAATTGTTACTTGGGATCTTAACACATCCAAGCTCAAAAATGTAAAACTAGAGGTATTTAAAGCAAATCATAAGCGAAAACTCTAAAATTTTGCTCGTATTTCGTTCGCAAATCTTTAAATAAAAAAAAAATTGTTCAAAAACCCCCAATCAATTGTTTCCTTGAATAGTGCGTTAGTTTGAAGAGGAAAATTTGCAGAGATGACAATATTTTTTCTTGAATTTTTTTCTAAAAAAGACACCTTGATATATGTTTATATTTTGAAGTCCTTTTTTTAGTATCAATTATATGAAAAACAATAACTGAGGTTATTATCTATTTATTAATTGATTTTTTTAAAAAATAAAATATCCAAAGAAATTTTGAAGAAGATCAACAATATAAAACTGAGTTATTGTTAAAATATTTTTTTTATTAACAAAAATGTATCCAAGGAAATTTCTAAACAAAGCATTGATCGACAATGCAAAATTTTCTCGTTTGTGGAACAATAAATAAAACATTTTACTATCCCAAGAAGAAACAGCTGCAGGAAAAGTTTTCTTCAACCATTTATGAAGTTTAATCTGTTTTCGAAAAGGATCAATAACAAAGTTTTCCAGGTTCGATTATCTTTCCATTTTGCTTGAAAATACTCTTATCTTATGTTTGCATATAATTCAAAATATTTTATTAACGAGACCACCAAGAAACTGCTTTCATCTCCAGCTGCACGCGAATGCTGCTGGAGTTTAACATCCAGAAGACAATTTCAACCTACTATATGTTGTTATCAAATTCTCAATTCTGCACACTTTCGAGATAAATAAATTGAACATCCGTTCGAGGACTCGTGCTGCAACTCTCACTCGATTAAAAAAAAAAACAGCACAAAAAGTACAAACATATCGAAGCAAAAGACACTCACTCGCGAAAAAATATAATCGGTTGAGGAACTGTATCTCATCGGGCGAAGTGATAAAATAAACAAATTTACTGTCAATTACGATCGAATCGGACAAAATAACCCACCAACCCGCACCGGGTTAAATCAGTTTGGGGTTTTAAAAACTCCTGTTACTGTCTCTTTGGGTTCAGCAGCAGCTTTCGAACAGTTCGTGCAATCCTTTTCCGGTGCCTGTTGGTACTAATCGGTAATAATCTGTTTTATTTCCAGACGGATCAACCGATCAGTAGCCGTAATTGTTTTCGACACTCTGGTTATTTGGGGGCTTCGTGGTAGATTTGTTGATACACATTTTGAAACAGTTAGTCAAAAACTGCGTTATTTGAGTGCTTAAAACCATTTTCATATTTGAAACTATTTCAACCCATGAAAGCAAGTTCACTAGTGTTGGGAAAAGTGGTAGAAATTTTGATACTTGTAGCACATATTGAAAACTTTACTATGCAAAAACGTCCAATTTTTTTTATTACACGTGTTATATTTTCGCATGCTGTGATGCAAAAATAGCTCACGGAAAATAAAAAAAGGTAAAATTTACCTTTTTGCGAGGTGAATTTTTTCCACCCCTCTTTCGAGGTAAATTTTACCTTTTTTTCATTCACCTAGCAAAAAGGTAAATTATACCTTTTTTCAATTCACCTAGCAAAAAGGTATATTTTACCTTTTTCGCATTCACCTAGCAAAATAGTAAATAATACCGTTTTCCCATTTACTGATTTAAAAGGTTAATGCTGGTTGGTTTGATTGGTTTCTTCAATAAGAATTAAAAAAAAACAAAATTCTATCAAAAATTATATTTATTGGAGATAAATAGGGACTGGTAATTCGGCTTCGCGTTCTTCCGAGCCGCCATGGCCGCTGAATACTCCTGCGTTGCGTACATTCATGACCTCCTCTGTTCGGCTAATCCGGTCAGGTTCGGCTTTTCCGGCTGGAGGATGACGTGGAATACATCTATAAGCTCTATGGGTCGATCTGAAACAAAAGCAATGTATTATGACGAGAACCAGCACAACAAAATGATATCTAAGAAAACACTTACCATTCTATTCCGATTTTCACATATTATGCACAAAGCAAAACTTGTTCCTGAATGACAAAACAGCTTAACCTCAATAAACGGGCTCGGCGAATAGTCACTTTTTTCGAGAAGAATTGTACCGTTTTGTTTAGCTCAATCCAGGTCAACTTCACCTCGCTACGAGGTAAGTTTTACCTTATTTGGTTTTACCTTTTTTTCTAGGTGAATTATATTTTTTTATTCAGCTCAATTCAGGTGAACTTCACCTCGCTACGAGGTAAGATTTACCTTTTTTGGATTCACCTTTTTCCTAGGTGAATTATACCTTTTTTCCAACCTCGATTCAGGTAAATTTTACCTCGCTGTGAGGTGAGTTTCACCTCGAAGAAGTAGAAGCTACCTTTTTGGCTTTCACGATCGTTTACCTTGGCTATCTCGGTAAATTTTACCTTTTTATTATTTTCCGTGGCTCGATTTCTATCACATCAAGGTGTGTGTATATGTAGAAGGTGTAACGATATGAGAAACTCCCGATTCAGCCATTTTGATTTGGCTACTATGGAGTTCGTTTACTAACAAAGCCCTGAGCTCGAACAAAGTTTCCGATGTTTACAAACAAACTCACTGAACCTCACCGCGCTCTCCTCGCATACTTACTGACAAAGTCAGAAAACCTTGTGATCTAATAACCTTGTATCATATACGGCTGGAATAGAAACAGGGCTTTAAAAAAAACCCAAAGATCTAGAAAACATTTTTGCATGGTTAAAATTTTCAAAATGTGCTACAATTGTCCAAATTTCTTCCATTTTTTCTCAACACGAGTGAACTTGCTCGCAGTGCGTAACATTTTTAAAACTATTTATTTTCTCTAGAGCTTAACGCTTCACTCATATGGTTACCAGATCAAGAACTGAAAAAAGTGAACATTTGTATTTTTTCTGAAAAGAATGCAAAGGAGTTCAACAATATAATAAATCAGTGGGAATTTGAAAGTATTTGTTAATCAATATAATACATTGTCATCTTGATTGTTTTTGTCTAAGAACTTCGGTTTTTCTAACGAGAAATAGAGTAAATACTCAAAAAAAATCTAGGGGTAAATACATATGATATTTTAATCTTATAACTTTGTTATTCTTTCTTCAAATTTGTAGTCTCATTAAAATTTAAAAAAAAAGATAGATCTTAAATGCTCAAAAGTGGAAATAAAACTAACCTGAAAATTATCACATTTTCCAAGGGAATGGGATGTATTTCAGAAATATGAGATATCAAAACAAGAAATAAAGAACGTAAGCCATAAATATCATAAATTTTTCGAAAAAAAATACAAAGGCTCACCGATGAGACTAGAACCCATAATTTTAGCTTCAGTACAACGGCGCGTTAGCCAATTACACCACGGTGAACGTAAAGAAAAGGCGCCGGCATGTCTACATTTTGGAACCTTGAGCAGCACTAATTGCTTCTTCATATTTTTTTATACTTGTTTAATGTTTCTCGAATACTTTCCATCAGCTTTTAAAATGGAACAAAACATATTTTTGAAACAAAACTTTGCGTCAAGACAGATAAACAATTAAATGTATAAACGCTAATAAAACTCCATAATCTTTTTGTGTCTTTTAAAGAAAAAGACATTCCTTACTTGAAAAAACAATTAGTTACTACGATAAAACACGTTCTGATGAAATAATCTACATAAAAATCTCTATAATTTAGAAAATTTAAATTTGGGTTGACAGCAATTTAGAGTCACCAGAAACCATGATTTTGCAAAAATTACACTTGAATCAGGTTGATCTGTCATTTTTCTTCACATGCTGATTGGGATCAAATATTAACTTACAATTGATTGTACGAAAGACAATTTTTACTAAGTTTAGGTTTTTTTTGCAGCTTGTTGGGAACGAGCAAATCCATGCCTATCTCTTTGAAGTAATAAACCTTGTTTTTAGCCATCGATAACATTTTCAAATCGTGCTCGTGCGCTTGGTTATCTAATGGTGGTCAGTTTGGTAAATATTTACAAGCCCAACAAGCTACACCATTGGGAATTACTTAACTTAATTGAACATGTTCAACTTGAATATAAAGACAGCTCCTACTAATTTTGGATGAACTTTTACGAAATTATTGCATCTGGTGACTCAAAATAATCAGTAGCAGACATATCAAATCAATCACACAGCAGCAGACTTAAAATTTTGCGCTTTCTAAGCCAACCCGTCTTTCCCATCGGAAGTCAAAATGAAATCAATCAATCAGAAGCAGCCTAAAAATCTACGCTTTCTAAGCCAATCTGCTTTTTATAACTGGAAGGCCGAATTACAACAAACAACCAGCAGCAGAAGCCATCTGCGCATTCTAAGCCAATCCGTCTTTTTCACCGAAACGCCAAATCACAACAAACAATCAGCAGCAGCAGCCTTAAAATTCTGCACTTCCGGAGCCAATCCGCCTTTTTCAATTGGAAGGCTGAATTACAACCAACAATCAGCAGCAGCAGTCTCAAAAATCTGCGCATACTAAGCCATTTACGCCTTTATCCACCGGAAGGACATGTTAAATCAATCAAACAGCAGCAGCTTTCAAATCTGCGCTCCTAAGCCAATCCGTTTCTTTTTTCACCGGAAAGCCAAATCATAACAAACAATCAGCAGCAGCAGCCTTAAAAATATGCGCTTCCTAAGCCATTTCTATCTTTTTCCACCAGAAAAAAAAATCACAACAAACAGTCAGCAGCAGCAGCCATAAAATTCTGCGCTTCTGCAGTCAATCCCTCTTTTTTCACCAGAGGGCCAAATCACAACAAACAATCAGCAACAGCCTTAAAATTCTGCACATTCTAAGCCAATCTGCCCTTTTCAATTGCAAGGCCAAATCATAACAAACAATCAGCAGCAGCAGCCTTAAAAATTTGCGCTTTCTAAGCCAATCCGTCTATTTTCATCAGTACGTCAAATCACAACAAACAATCAGCAGCAGGAGCCTTAAAAATCTGCACTTTCTACACCAATCCGTCTTTTTTAACGTTAAGGCCAAATCGCAATAAACAATCAGCAGCAGCCTAAAAAATCTGCACTTTCTAAACCTACTCCGTCTTTATTCACCGGAAGGACATATCATATCAATCAAACAGAAGCAAACTTAATATTCTGCGCTATCTAAGCCATTCCGTCTTTTTTCACAGGAAGGCCAAATCATAACAAACAATCAGCAGCAGCAGCCTTAAAACTCTGCGCTTCCTATGCCAATTCGTTTTTTTTTACCGGAAAGCCAAATCACAACAAACAGTCAGCAGCAGCAGCAGCAGTCTTAAAAATCTGCGCTTCCTATGCAAATCTGTATTTTTTCACCAGAAGGTCAAATCACAACAAACAATCAACCTTAAATATCTGCGCTTCCTAAGCCATTTTTGTTTTTACCCACCAGAAGGACATAGAAAATCATTTAAACAGCAGCTGACTTAAATTCTTCGCTTTGTAAGCCGAACTGAAATTTCCACCGGAAGGGCAAATCAAATCAATCAATCAGTAGCCTTAATAATCTACGCTTCCTAAGTCAATCCGTCTTTTTCACCGGAAAGCCAAATCGCAACAAACAATCAGCAGCAGCAGCAGCCTGAAAAATCTGCGCTTCTTAAGCAATTCCCGTCTTTATCCATCGTAAGGACATATCGAATCTATCAAACAGGAGCAGACTTAAAATTCTGCGCTTTCTAAGCCAAACCGCCTTTATCACCCGCAAGGCCAAATCACACTAAACAACCACCAGCAGCAGCAGTCTTTAAAATCTGCGCTTCCTAAGTCAATCCGTCTTTTTCACCGGATGGCCCAGTAAAACAAACTGTCTTAAAAATCTGCGCTACGTAAGCCATTTGAGTCTCTATTCACCGGAAGGACAAATCAAATCAATCAAACAGCAGCAGACTAAAAATCTGCGCTTCCTAAGCCAATCAATTTTTTTCAACTGGAAGGCAAAATCACAACAAAAAATCAGCAGCAGCAGCTTTAAAAACCTGCACTTTCTAAGTCAACTCGTATTTTTCACCGGAAGACCAAATCAAATCAAACAATCAGCAGCAGCAGCCTTAAAAATTTGCGCTTCCTAAGCCCATTCGTTTTTTTTTTTCACCGGAAGGCCAAATCACAACAAACAATCAGCAGCAGCAGCAGTTTAAAAAATATGCTCTTCCTAAGCCTATCCGCCTATTTAAAATGGAATGCCAAATCACAACAAACAATCAGCAGCGGCAGCCATAAATATCTGCGCTTCCTAAGCTATTTCCGTCTTTATTCTCCGGGAGGATATATCAAATCAATCAAACAGCAGCAGACTTAAATTCTGCGACTTTTTTCACTGGAAAGACAAATCACAACAAACAATCAGCAGTAGCAGCCTTAAAAATCTGCACTTCCTAAGCCATTCCCGTGTTTATTCATCGCAAGACCATATCAAATGAATCAAACAGCAGCAGACTTACATTCTGCGCTTTTTAAGCCAAATTGCCCATTTCCACCGGAAGGCCAAATCAAGTCAATCAATCAGCAGCAGCCTTAAAACTCTGTGCATCCTAAGTCAACCCGTCTTTTTCACCGGATGGCCCAATAGAACAAACAATCAGCAGCAGCAGTTTTGGAAATCTAGGCTTCCAAAGCCATTCTGTCTTTTCCACTGGAAGGCCAAATCACGACGAATAATCAGCAGCAGCAGCCTGTTAAATGTGCGGTTTCTAACCAATTCGTCTTTTTCCACCGGGTGGCCCAGTAAAACAAACTGTCTTAAAAATCTGCGCTTTCCAAGCCATTTTCGTCTTTCGTCACCGAAAGGACATATCAAATCAATCAAACAGTAGCAGATTAAAAATTTGGGCTTCCTAAGCCAATCCGCCTTTTTCAACTGAAAAGCCAAATCACAAAAAACAACCAGCAGCAGCCTTAAAAATCTGCACTTTCTAAGCCAATTTGTCTTTTTTTCATCGGGAGGTCAAATTTTCACCGGAAGGACATATCAAATCAATCAAAAAGCAGCATACTTACACTCTACGCTTTCTAATCCAAACTGCCTTTTTCCACCGGTAGGCCAAATCAAATCAATCAATCAGCAGCATCCTTAAAAATCTTCGCTTCCAAAGCCAACCCGTCTTTTTCACCGGATGGCCCAATAGAACAAACAATCAGCAGCGGCAGTTTTGGAAATCTACGCTTCCTAAGCCATTCCGTCTTTTCCACTGGAAAGCCAATAATCATCGACACCATCGACGAATAATCAGCAGCAGCAGCCTGAAAAATCTGCGCTTTCTAAGCCAATCCATCATTCCATCGGAAGGTCAATTGAATTAATCAATAAACAGTGGCCTTTAAAATCTGCGCTCTTTGTGTTTATTCCACAGACGAACATATGTACAAGCTAAGTTTTGAAACGTTTTTTAAGTCCCAACAACCGTTTTAAATCAATTTTATGCGTTTTGGTTGAGCCACTAGATGTCTCCAAGGAAACTGAGGAGAAGTGTTAAGAAAAAAGTGTGATTTACGTTGTGAGAAGTAAGAAGTTATATGTGAAACGTGATACCGAAGAAGCTAGACTCAGCACGTAAGACGTGAGTATTGAGTTTTAAAAAAAAATGAGAAAGAAGACGTGAGAACAAAGAAATGAGACTTGAGGAGTGAGAAGTAAGACGTGAGAGGTGAGACGTGGGGCTCTTAGGCTTTAAATTGATTTCTAGCAGAGATTTATTGTTTTCTTGCAAAATCTTCTACAATTAAAGCCCTCAGAGTTTAAGGAGTACCTATGAGTGCAAAATGATCAATTTTTAGTGAATTATGCCTAACAATTCTTCGTATTGAAAATTATATTTAGTCATATTTTTAAATTTTATAATTTTGTTTACATATTTTCACGTAAAAATTATTTTTATTGAAATATATATGGAAAACGTTGGGTATTCGTAAGAGTTGCTTCTATGCATTCATAACTCTTTGGCACTGCATGCCGGCATTTGAATTCCTGCTTGAGGTTAACACTTTAAGCCTTTTCCCAAACTTTAGTTAAACGAAAAAGTTAAAAAAAATTGTCCAGATACAGGCGTACATTTTATGTATATATGCCTCAATTGATTTTTTTTTTTTTTTTGTAGTTTATATCTCAATTCGGAGCTTATAGGATCCTTGAATCCTGAATTTGAGAAGTTTTCATAATTGTTTTGAAAAAGTTTGTTCAAGCTTGTAAAAGGCTTAAGAATTTAAAATTTCAGCGAAATCGAATGTAAGCAAGTTTAAGTAATAGCAAGTGAGCATTAAAGAGATTGGAATCTTATGAAAACTCCATCTAAGTTTTAGGGAACTCATTTTTGGGTCACAGCATCCTGAAGAAACTGACCATTCTCCAACGATACTTACTTTCAAATGGTCGTCACCCACCGTACGCTTTTCCGTGTCGTCGTAAATTTTTATTTCCCCCCTAAGGAATTACGATAGCCGGTCGCCGTCGTTGGTTTGAAAGTTTGATGATTTTTTTTATCCTTCCTTCCTACTAATAAGAAATGAATCAGAACCGTCGCAGAAAAACAATCACCTTAATGAAAGGAGACTTCCTTTCACTGATTGCTTGGCCGCAGAATTTTGTCGCCGCCGGGAGACCGGATTCTGGGTTTTTTTTTCTTTCTACTAAACTTGCCTTTGAATTTCGTAATTTTCAAATAAATAATCTTCTGACTCCGCGTTCCGTTTCGTTCTGTTCTTACACGCCATGTCTCGCGGCCCTCATTTCGATAGACGGAATCGTCGTGGTCTTACAAAAATGGAAAGTAAAAGGACTGAGACTCTTGGTTTTTTTGTTTTAACTTCTTCGCTGTCCCCCGTTTTATCCTCCCGAGAGTTGAGTTGCGTTGGGATGAATGGAGATTTGGACTTTTTAATCTGCCCGGGAATCGAAAGGAAAGTGTCTTTGACTCTCTGATGATACATTCAGTTTGCAGGTGAGATCAATCGAAGCTTAGGCTTCATGTTTATTTAAATTTCTGTAGTTAGCTTCAATTTGAATTATCATTTACAAAGCAAACTTGTGTGTACAATGTGTTTCAAATTATTTCAACGTATTTCATTTTAAAATTTTAAAATTAGAAGATTTAAAACAGAAAAAAATAAAGCTCGTGTCTAAGAAGATTCAACCCTCCAAAGTTGAAACGCATTAACCGCATGAATCATCGACTCGAAACTCGCAACCGCAAGAAAGTGATTCAACTTTGGATCTAAGTAAGAAAAGTGATCTGCGGCCGTAATGATGACCTCGGCCATAATTAGACTTGGTCGGTTCGGTTCTGTCTCTGCCTTGCTCTTTCACTCCATTCTAGCCCACTGCTAGATGCTGGATGTTGGACGGATGGACGGACTTGAGCTGGGGCAAGGGCAACAAAACATGTTGGAACCAACTACTTCTACGTTACCTTCAACTGGGCATCGACCATCTCTATGAATGTATGTAACAGCCCGACTCTCTAGTTCTGGAAATCTTGTGATGCTGATGGTCCGTAACGTGTTTTTTCTCCCTTTTTCCTTAATTCATCCCTCTTACTTTTCCGTTCATTGGTCTCGGAGGAGGGTTTTTTTTTACTTTGACCAATTCTATACAGCATAAGAGTTTATTTCTTCTCCAAGTGCGAAAACGTGGTTTCTTGCCTTTGGAGCATAAGCTAGACTGTTTCAGTGATCAAGAAGTACAGATACTTGTAGATGAGTCTATTGAAAAACAAAATTCTATAACTTTATTTTATATTCATTATTCTATATCACTGAGAAAATCAAGATCTTCAAAGGGTTCACTAAAATTACTAAAATTCAAAACTCTGCATATTATTTGATGTTGTTTTTTCAGTAAAAAATATTCATTTTTTTTTTCATACAAATCTTAAAGTTCAAATTAACTAATGTAAACGTTACTTAAGAATTTTGCAAAAAATCATGGATAAGTTTTGATCCAAATCGAAACTTTTAACACACCAGATTTGCAAAATTCAAAAATGACCCAAAATCGACTCAGTCTATTGGCACATGCGTCAAAACCGAAAAGCATCTGTATAACATTTTTACTCTTTTGAAAAATTATTTAAATGTATGGACTATGAAATGACTGAACAGAATGACGTAAAAATAGACCTGGAGATGGTTTTAGGGCCAGGCCCCTGCAAAGGACCGGTCCATAGAGGGGAATTTTCGAAATTAAAATTCAGCTAGAAATAATACTACTAATGACCATTACTTAAACTTGAAAAAAATATTTACTGCCACGATTCAAAATAGCTCAGAATCAAGGTTTCAATCCAATGACTTTTCTGGTTTCATTTGATAAAAAACAGAATATATTTGATTTTGTTCCAAAAGAGCCAGTGATCAATGTCAGATATAAAATCATATCCAAATTCTTAATCCTAATAATAATAATCGAGCTTGGCCTTAGTTCAATTGAGCCTCATGAAGTGTAGCTTATCAACCCAAAAAAATCAGGAGTAAAAAACAAACAAAATTTAAAAAAAGTTATCAGTGAGACTATTTGGTAAATTTATTTGAAAATTGGTACAAAATAGAAGATGAAAATAATGAGTTTTTAAGCATTTTATAAGGTTGTTTTTTTCAATAGAAACGTCTTGGAATTATAAAAAACTCATTTATAATATGTAATTAATAACTCAAGGTAATATCATTTTTGTGTACCGTTGTGTGTTTCAATGATTAAATTGAAAAATGTTGGCGTACCTATGAAATGGTCTAGATTCTCTAGTTTCAGAAATACAAGGCCTTTAAATTATAAATTCTAGTATTTTTAGATTTTTTTTATAACAGCACAACAATTTATGACATCATTGAAGAAAGCCTGTGAGTAATTAATTTAAAAAATTTGAACTGATTTCACAATTTTGTTGAAGACTGCACGCTGTGTACGCTGATGTCGGTCGATTCCATCACTTTAACCGTGGTAAAATTGGTTAACGCGCCGTTGTACTGAAGCGGAGATTGCGAGTTCAAGTCCTGTTTCCCTGTCTTTGATATCTCATGTTTTTCTAATACTTTCCATCACCTTCGAAAATTCGATTTTTTTTTCAGGTACAAAGATGATAACATAGTATTGACTGCAAAATGATTTGACATATATTTCCAAAAATATCAAAGATAAAATATTTTTCAAATCTTCTTCAAAGTTTCCTCGAAATTTCCGTATTTTGCAGATTTGGAAAAAATAAAAAAACAAAAAGAGAACATCCATATAACTTTTTTCACAGAAGTCAAAACTATTCGCGGTATTCGGGATCGTTCTGATTTGTTCAGTTCTTAAAAACAAGGGCTGATGGATGAAAACTAATTGCATATGAGGCCTCCAGAGTCAAAGGGTAAGAGGTGTTAAAATGATCGATTTTAAGTTAATAATGCACACCAATTCTTGAAATTTAAAACTAGATTTTAAGAATTTAATTGACATGTATACGTTCGAAAGAAAAAGGCAAAAAGGAGACGAAAAATATATGAAATCTTAACAACTTAAAAGTTTGTTTTCTCGAAGCAAATTTTTATGCACTTATAATTTAAATCAGTGCCTCCAAATAAGTCACATTTAGCTTTTAAGTTCTGGCAAGTCGAAAAAATGTAAATTGTATTGTCTTGTGTACTTGATAAAAAGAGCAGAAATTTCTAAAATGAATTTCAACCTATTTTCAAAAGTTATTTATAAACAAAAGCTGATAGATGAAAACAAGAATTATTTAGAACTAAACTCAGCCGTAGGCGAGCCAATTTTCTGTGTACACTTATTTTTTAAAATTGGGGATCAAGTAGTTTCCCGTTTCTACAGTAAAATCATTTTTGAACTGGAAATTTTTCTTAAAAAATCTAGATAAGGGAGGGGGGGAGTTGAACCCTTAAACATCCTCCACCCTCCGTTCGCATGGCCTTGTTTGGGCCCAAGAATTGGAAGTTGGAAGCCCCTCCCCCTCCTGGAAAGGGGGTCACCATATTAACTCAAAGTAAAATTGAGTAAAACATGGATTTTTGGTGTTAAAGTTCCGACAAATTTAGGATGTATGTGAATGTTCTTATTGATACAATAATTCATTACAATAATAAATTGACTTCTTCAGCTGAATAACTGTTTAGACTGAGTGCCGAAAATTAATTTTCCAGCTTTAAGGAAACAATCATTTAATTTTTTTTAATTCCTTTTAAAAAACGGAAAAAAATTAAATCGAGATATAAGTTGAAGGCTGCAAATTCAATGCGAGGGATTAGACAATTAAACGTGCATTTTAGCTTAGCTTATCTTGATTGCCTACACACGTCTACCTTTAATCATTGAACTTGGAATCCAACTTGAAAAATTTCTAAATAAATAGTTTATAATAAGCTTTGTCAACCTTTAAAATAGGACAAGTTGAGAAGGCAGCCTGAACGTGTTGTAATGACATCTTGAAATAATAAAAACAAGTGCATATCGAGAGAACAGTTTGAAGTAATTGGTTCGAATTTCGAGTGTATTGATAAGACAACTTGAAATCCGGGACCTTATAATGAGAATAGTTTTGGTTTTCCAACAAATTCATGATGAAATAGATTAAAAAAAAAACAAGCATAAGAAAAGAATGTACAGTACAGTGCCCCAAATGACCCGACATTAAAAAAGTTATGCGCTGCAGGCTTCAATTGATTCTAGACCTAATACAAGGTCTCATGCAAAATTTGAGCCTGATCGAATCACATGAAGGGGTCTCTCAACGAGCCTAAAGTTTGAATGGGATTTTGGGACATTATGTTCGGGAGGAACATGAAAATCCAGTTTCATGAATAGCTTTGGTCCCCTTTGGTCGATATTTTTTCAAAAGAGTTTTTCTTGAAGCTTAAACTATGAAAAATATTTCATCCGAAGACTTCATTACGATTAAAGTTAAGATTTAAAAAATATTTAGCTTAAAAAAATAGCAATCTTTTATAAGGGTGATATTCATCACTATTATGAGATACACTGCTTCGAACATTTTAACGCAGCATTAACAGTGATGAATATCACCCTGCAAAAAGTTGCTCCATTTTTGAAGTCTAATAACTTTTTTATCATAAGTCGAATTGAAATTCAGTCTTCGGATGAAATATTTGTTATAGTTTAGGCTTTAAGAAAAACCGGTTTTCAAAAGAAATCGGCCAAAGAGGACCAAAGTTATTCATGAAAAACTGGATTTTCATGTCCCTCCGGAACAAAATGTCTAAAAATCCCATACAAACTTTAGGCTCGTTGAGCGACCCCTTCCCGTGATCCGATCAGGCCCAAATTTGGCATGAGACCTTGTACTTGTTGCAGAACAGTGGTTATTGAAACAACTTGTTGGTTTGGCTGTTGAACATTGACTGACTATATTTTATTTCTTAAAAACTACATGCCTTCTCGGATGATGTTTGATTATTCTAAGACTACTTTGTTGCACATAATTAGCATATTTACAACACTCCTCCTCAACAAAGTTAAGTTTTAAGTTTGGCTTCCCAGGTTTTCGCTGATTCCTTGTTGATTTCGACGGCTCTCCAGTTTCCCTCGGTCGGCCGGTAGGTTTCTTCGACTCCACAGCAATACCGGTAACTTCTCCAAAGCGTTCCGGTGGGACTCCCTTAGTCGCTCTCGTTGACCGTCGCGGTTCAGCAGGTGGTTCGAAATTCCCAATGGATTCCAACGAATCCTCACCTTGATTTTCGGTTTCTTCGGATTCTTCTTCATTGGCAGTATCGAAACCATCTAAATCTGCCGCATCGTTGTCGTTCTCGATTTCCTCCAGCGTCTCATGAACAAAAGGTTTCAAAATTGAGTGAAATTCGACGATATTCTCCTCCTGAACGACTACGGTGGGCGCTTCAACTAGATGTCGCCTCTCACTTTGGGCGATCGTATTCCGGTTCCGGCGGCCTAGCTTCTCGTTGCTTTCACGTTTGCAATCCTTTGGATGGACCTCGCTAGCCAGGGGGATAACTTTGTTCGGTTGCTTCAACACGTACAAACCTTGTTTGAGTGTTGCTATGGCAGCGGTTTGGTTGCCATGCATCACCCGGCAACCTTGTTTGTTGAAAATAACAGTTCCATTTTTCTGCACCAATGAAGGAACCGACAGGAGATTTGTAGCCAACGTGGGTGCATAAAATGCCTTGCTCAGCTTGATTTCCGTCTTCTTGCCTTTGTCGTCGATGCACTGGATCAAACAGGGACCTTCTCCAACGACAACCGCCCTTTTTCCATCCGCCAGAGTAACGGTTTTTTCTTTGCTCCCGTTCACCTCCAGAAAATAATCTCGGTTCGCGACGAAATGGCTTGTCGCGCCCGAATCCACAATCCACGGATAAGAGGCTTCTGTCTTGCTGGCCGTGAATGCAAATGAATCTGCATTTCCCTTCTTCAGAATCGGTTTCGGCTCATTCTCGGAATTTCGAATTCGCTTACGGCACTCCTTCATGATGTGACCCGCTTTCTTGCAGTAATGGCAGGTCTTTTTCCTTACTTGTCCAACCTTCAATGCTAAATCGGATTCAGCACCTTCCTTTTTCGCTGCTTCGTCTAACAGCTTCCGTTTGACGAGTTCGAGTGTCAGATCGTTATCCGAACGGCTCTCAAGGGCAGTAGTCAACGTGTCGAATGAACTTGGCAGGCTTCGCAAAATCATGGCGACCATAAGATTGTCCTCCAACTTCTGCCCGGCATTCGCTAGACTGCTGAACAGCTCCTCCATCGAAAAAATATGCTCCGCCATGTCCTCTCCTTCCGAGTAGCGCTTGTCACAAATTTTCTTGAGCAACGAGACCTTCGATGTTAGACTGACCTTTTGATGGTGGTTTTCCAACGCCTTCCACGCTTCCTTCGCGGTCTTCGATGAACGGATTAGCGGATGCTGATTGTCCTCGATGAGTAACCCGATAGTAGCTCTGGCTTTGGCGTCCCCAGCTTTCCAGACAATTTCTGCTTCCGTAGCTGGTTTCTCACCCGAATCAACGTAACGCCACAAGTCTTCCCGAACCAGCAAAAGTTCAACCTTGAAGCACCAGCTGGAATAGTTGGAATTGTTCAGCTTCTGCAGGCTAAATTTGCTTCCGTCCATATTGCTTCTAGAATATTCTGCTTCCGTTCGAAGAATTTTTCACGCAGGCCCATAACCTGTTGCAGAACAGTGGTTATTGAAACAACTTGTTGGTTTGGCTGTTGAACATTGACTGACTATATTTTATTTCTTAAAAACTACATGCCTT